>NC_090265.1:806004549-806234549 GCF_040414725.1 Anabrus simplex
AGTCAGTGGATACATTTTAAAGTTTTAATTATCGTGTCATTTCATTGCACCTCTTATCATTAGGGGCCGATGACCTAGCTGTTAGGCCCCTTTAAACAACAAACATCATCATCATCATACCATGGCTAGCAATGTGAAGGAAGTGACCGTGGCATTAATTCCAATACAGCCTGCTGTTAAATAGGAAACAACGAGAAACAGTCTTTAGGGCTACTAACAGTGAGGTTCGAAATCTCCGGCATGTAAGCTCCCAGCTACGTGAACCGTACTGAGTATCCAACTCATTCGTTCATTCCTTTCTATGTGGTAATTTTCCGAATATTGTAGACATGGTAATAAGCTTTGGGACTTCTTTAGTGTCAAGAAAAATAGGTGAAATTCTTTAACTTTAGCAGAGAAGGGAAGCCTTGCTAGTGAACAGTCGAGATTTTCTTCTGAAGACGCGGAGCGAAATTCTCTGCGAGAAAGAATTCTACCGTGTTTTCTTGACATGGAAGAAGTCCAAAGCTTTATTACCGTGTTTACAATTACGGTCCGTGCAGGCATCAAACTAAATACATTGAACATTGCTTTCGTTTTAACTGTGGTGTGTTAATTGTTTGGAAACACTGGACGAGTTGGCCGTGCGGTTCGGGGCGCGCAGCTGTGAGCTTGCATCCGGGAGATACGTGGTTTAAACATCACTGTCGGCAGCCCTGAATATGGTTTTGGATTGTTTCCTATTTTCATACCAGGCAAATGCAGGGGCCCTACCTTAATTAAGGCAACGGCCGCTTCCTCCTCACTCCTAGGCCTTTCCCATCCCATTGTCGTCATAAGACCTATTTGTGTTGGTGCGACGCAAAGCCAATTGTAATAATAATAATAATAATAATAATAATAATAATAATAATAATAATAATAAAAATCAGGCATCAGAGTGCATTCCTGTATTCATTTTCGAACCTTTTCCCAAACATGTTGAATGGCTCAAGAAAAATATAGCTAGATGCATATTGCAGTGCTGTAATTTTTTAGTGTACTACAAAAATTGCAACTCCCTGTGGGTGTGGGATATACATGAAGAATACAAGCACGGTATCCCCTGCCTGCGACTGAAAGGGGCGACTAAGGGATGATGGAATTAGAACCGTAATGAGTACCACGACGTGTGCAACACCATGGGTCTGCGTTACCGAGGAGCAGCAACATTTTGTGAGGGAACATCACGCATCTGGGCGATGCCTATGGTTATAGTGTCCATGCGAGAAATTGTGCCGTACACTCCGCTGAAATGTCTTGTTTCCCCTGTATTCAGACTGGCTCCGCGTTACCTATGAGCAGTACCACTATGTGAGCAACACCACATCATTCATTTTCAATTGTAGTCAGTGAATACATGTTGAAGTTTTAATTATCATTTCATATTGTTGCTTCTCTTATCATTAAGGGCCTTTGACCTAGCTGTTCGGCCCCTTTTAAACAACAAAAATTGTACAAATTTCATGAGTTAGATTATTTTGTTTATTTATTCAGTATCAGCAACAGTATAACGCCGAATTACAAAGATCCGAGCTATATACAATAGATAATAGATATGAATCTAAAATGAAAGATATTTACAAAGGACACAAATATACACAATAAAAACTGTACAAACATATTGAACACTTTGGTCCATATTGAGGGATACCTACCTTTCTTACCTATCAGCAAAGTTCATGAGATCTGTCTCTTGGGTCGTATCGGGTTCTTCGTCACTTGCTGAGGTAAAGGTAGGGTTCAGTAATTCTAATCTATCTACTGGAATGAAAGTTCTGTTTAAAAGATTCCTATTTATTCAGGAAAATTCTGAAGCAATTTGATATGTCAACGACATCATTGAAGTCAATTGCGTCCACTGGACACCACGATCATTTTTATAACGGGTCAGAACACTGGTGTGAGCCTTTAACATAACTGCCTGATGGGCATTCTTACTAGAAACCATTGTCACAATTATTAATTATTTAAGAAAGGAAAGTCTGGAAATCCTTAAATTCTGCTTCCATGTGAGACCACATGTACCATCCTAGTGATTCGTTATGATCCAGCCCTCGTAACACGAACTCTGGACTCTGGGTATAATTAAGGCAGTCCAATCGGTGTGTGCCACACAGTGGTTCTACGGCATGGACCCTCAATTGAATCGATGTGACCTGCGTCTATGTCATGGACCGACATCTAAAGTTCTAAGTTACTTTAAAGTCATTGTGGATGATGACCGCAAGGAAAATGATGCTACAGTGGCATATGACGCTAATCTAAGTCACTGAGGTTGATGACCCCCTGACCATCCAAGTTTCTAGGCTGAAGGCTAAACACAATTAAGTTACATCGGTTGATGACCAAAGTTTCCACTTTACTATCCCCAGCACATTCACTGCTCAATCAATCAAAGTTCAATAATTACAACAATAGCAATGCTCACAAACTGTGTGGCAGTGAAATCCATTTCCTTCGGATATGTCCCCTTAATCGTTACTTTACATTTAAATATTCCCCAGAAAACAAACTAAAATTTCCAGAATGCATCTCCAAGTTATTCGCTTGATTAAAGTTATTTCAAAATGCGGTTTCACTAAATTTAATAATTAAACAAATTTAAATGATTTAACGAAATGTTAAAGAAAAACAAATTTTACCTCCGCGGACTCTGGTTTCTTCACAAATTCCTACGCAGCTGTGATGTAAATTCAATCTTGTGATATTTATCTGGCTGGAAAGGAATTGTTACATAATTCACGTCCAGTTATATATCTTGTCTCATGATCTCACACTTTAAATCTAATCTAGTCCTAGCCGTTATTAACACTTGTATATCCTAATAATCTACGTACAAACCAAACAACTCGCCATATAATTACGATGTCATATCTCGTCATACCATTTATAAATTTTGCGCACCCCTCACAGATAAACCATAATCACAACCATCGCTCTATATTTTGGACAACCCTGAATTTGGTTACCCTGTTCCTTATACTCGAAATTCGTGATTTCAAATGTTCATTACGTCCCCAATTAAACAAATTTTACAGTATTCCACAATACTCAGATTATTACCGCCTATGAATTTCAACTAAATCCAGCATTTTAACGTTCTCCCCGGACGAGAAAATACAATCTCAATTCCACGCCTGTCCCGTTATCTTATGGTGTAACCCTCTCAGCTGAGGCCTCTCGTCCCCAAGTTCGCTTGGCAGTAACATGAAACACCTGGTTTATTCCAGTTGACTGGCTTCTCAAAATGCTCCCTTTTAAACTCTGCCGACATAATTAAACAAATACGATATTCTAACCAACAAAATGCACAGATTATGCTTCAAGATGCCCACAATAAATATACGCGTCGCAAATTAATACCGCTATGGATTTCTATGTATTTCTTTCCATTCTCAACATTATAAAATATTCCTCGGGCTCCCACGTCCCGGCTATGAATGACAGGTCCAACCTGATTCACAAATCTTATCTCAACTCATAGGACCAACTAACCTCTGTTTCCCAACTCCACAACTATCACCGACAAAGAACTGGAATAAAATCCTTACTAGAAATCCCGACGTCTAATACTCACAATGCATCAATGATGAACAGCTTCGCATAACATGATATCGTATTTTTAATAACTTGATTTTTACGAAAAATGACTGAAACATTTCTACTAGATCTTTTTATTGTCAGTCAGACAGAGTTTAAAATGGGCCTAGAAAAACGTTTCTCTCCGTGACCAAACTCATTACCCTAGATTCCCACCCGACAGCGCGCTTCCACTCGATTGAAAATGAGTAACCATGGATTCCTACATTATTAACGTCAAATTGCAGACAGAAAAATTTTACGTCGAATGAACATCTTAATTTGACATCACAAAATATAGGCAGTACAAACACACGGATGACGATCTACATTGGATGTGATATCACTTCTAAACCCTATTCAATAACTTTTTACAACATTATACGGCACTCGCAAGACTTCAAAAATTTATCCAAGTGGAAAATAAAACAAATGACTCTTTTAGTCGTATTCTCACATTTACAAAACTTAATAGGGGTGACCACTGCGTCGTATATACCCATTCAAATACACTTTTAGAGATCATGAAAAAGATATAATAGGTAGTAAGATGGAAAGTCACATTACCTTATGTAGTCACACCATTGTTCGTTATAGGGCTCACCTGCGACCCTGGCATTTTTATTTCGCCATTTTTACATTCATGGCTTTACAGATCATTATTATATTTCTTCAGGTTTCCTGGAATAAAGCATAAAAAAAAGAAAATACTCTTCACTTGTTTGTGGAGCGCACACGATGGACTATAATTACTTCCGCACACGAATTACTTTATCACATTAGAATTTATTCAGTACTTTGACCGTCCTATCTGGTACAATTATATCCACTCAAGAAACTATCTCCACATGGAGTCAAGACCCCAGCCGCAATGGCTAAAATCTACAGTTGAACTCAGTCTACTTTTGTTGTTTGATTTCACAGAGCAGCTCAACAGTTTTTCGTCCACTTCGTACTCTAAATGTCGGAGAAGGAGACTTCGTCATGGCGTCCCTTCATATTTATACCAGTTACCTCCTCTCTTCGGACATCTCCCTTTTGCCGCCAAGAAAATTTCTATAAATTTTCTGACTTAACTAAACTGTAATTTCAAGAGTTTTGAAAGTGACTACATACTTGCTACATTTCTGGCGGTAGTGTTCATGGACATTTAAAATTTATACAGGTTCGATTTGCGGGATGATTGACCTCCTTTGATAGGCACTATATTTTTTGACTTGGCTTGGGTCACGCCATGTACACGCGCTTTGAAATAGTTCACAAAAATGACTTGAGATTCTTCCGCCGTCGACACGTGTGGCTGACGTCACGTATCCCAGAGCGTGGGACCGAAGGTAATCACCCCCTCGTCACGTGTCAAATCCATGCTATTAAGAATCGAACTTCAAAATGATTTGTCAATTTCTGTATGATGTCCTCAGGGCACAAAGGTCATGGATTCAATATATAATACATATTTACATAAACAACGATATTAACAAAGAAAAATACATTTACAGTAAATACAGGAGCAGAACGGGAAAGAACAAGGAGGAAAATAAAATTATATTAGAAATATCATGACAGAAGTAAGGAAACGTTACGAAGATGTCTACGTTCTTGTTGAGAGATAATGTATTAAACATTGCTGGAATACGTATAGAAAGGGACCTTTGGGTGAGAGAAAGCCGGGAGTAAGGAATATGGAATAGGGTCTTAATAATAATAATAATAATAATAATAATAATAATAATAATAATAATAATAATAATAATAATAATCGTATGGCCTCAGCTACCGTGTGCAGACATTTCAATTTGACGCCATCTGACTGTCTGCTCGTCAATTTCGACGTTCCGTTTTACTCTAGGCCCCCACTAGATGGCAGACCGAGTAAACCGAAACTCTCTTGGGCGTCTGTGGCTGAGATTTTAATGAATTTTGTCGGGTAAACACCAAATGTGTCACCAGAGATCTTTTACATGCCGACATCATACGACATGGAGTGTCGAATGGACTTTTTTCCGCCCTTCAAAAAATCCGACTACCTCTGCCGGGTTTGAACCCGCTATCTTGGGATCCGGAGGCCGACACTCTACCGCTGATCCACAGAGGCAGCTATAAGGTCTTAATTCTGGTACTACGGGATGGAACGTGGAGGGGGAATAAGAAAGCTAAGTCTGGAGACATAAATAGACCATTAGCTGCTTTGTATAGCTAGGTCGTCTACCTTCCTCCGAACAGAAAGAGTCTTGAGGTTCAGTTTCCCAAGCACTTGGATAGTGCTTAGGTTCCGACATGCAGGGACCCTGGCTCTGACGATAGCACAAAAAAAAAAAAAAAATTGTACACGGTCAAGGTGGCAGAGGTTTGAAGAAGCAGAAATGGACCAGACTGGAGAGGCGTATTCAACAATAGGTAAGATACAGGAAACGTAGAATGCTTGGAGGGCATTTACATCTGTGATGTCAGAAAACCTATAGAGTAAACCAAGCAGTGACATAGCACGTGACGTAACCCTGTTTATGTGCGAGACAAACAACAATTTACTGTCAAAATGCACTCCTAAGTCTTTTTGATTGTCAACAAGAGCAATCGGTTGGTTCAGTAGGCGATATTCTTGTAGAACAGGGGATTTACGAAGTGTGAACAAAATGGTGGAACACTTGGAGGGATGAGGTTTAAGACGCCATGTGGTACACCAACCTGACTGTGAATCAAGAGCATTTTGGAAGAGTTGTAGTTCCCTATTGTTATGGATAAAAATGATGGAACTTTTCCTGTTGTTTCGATCATACGCTAATTTCATGTGGCGTAACTGTATATTAATGCCATCATTTGAAGTACTGCTATTCATTAAAGCACCATTGTTATTCCATCTATCGATTTCCAACTAAATATATTCGATATCGATTAAAATCGTACGCATTTCTCAAACCTTAAAAGCAGCAATCCATTTTCTTTTGCTATTGGCTTTACGTCGCACCGACACAGATAGGTCTTACGGCGGCGATGAGACAGGAAAGAGCTAGGACTGGGAAGGAAGCGGCCGTGGTCTTAATTAAGGTACAGTCCTAGCACTTGCCTGGAGTGAAAATGAGAAACCACGGAATACCATCTTCAGGGTGGCCGACAGTGGGGTTCGAACCCACTATCTCCCGAATACTGGATAGTGGCCGCACATAAGAGACTGCAGCTATCGAGCTCAGTAGCAGCAATCCAAAATGACAGTTACGGCTATTACATGTTTCATCAATCAGGTTTTGAAAACTAACAACTACTACTACTAAGATCGTTTTTATTCCATCCCTGAAGGCGGAGGCGGGCCTCCTACACGGTGATGCCGTCTCTCAGACCAGGGAGAAGTGATACTGTGAAGGAGATGCCCGGAGAAGCTGAGACGGTTGGCGGGCGTGGCCTATATTTGGAACTGTCCCGGCATTCGCTTTAGTGCAGAAGAATGGAAGACCTCGGGAAACCATTCTCATGACAGGCGACGGGGGAACCGTGGCTCTACACCTGTATATCAGGAGACGGATAGGGGCCGGAGCAGAGGAGGAGTATCCGCGTTCTGTAAGGACCTTTTTGGACTACGCCCCTGTGTGCCCAGAAGCACCAGAAGCAAGGATCATCGGGGCGCTGCTCATAAAATGATGCTGTAACACCACGCTGCTTTTCCAAATAGTTACCAGGTGTGTTTGAAACCTCACACTCGTGTAATTATATTAGCTAAATTGGCGATAAAAAAGACCATGTTGCATTTATTCGAAATAGCATTGGGCATGGTCGTTACCTGGATGGGTAACCACCCAGATCCCACCATTCATTGCAGGCACAATTACATTATGTACATACGTCAGCCACAAGTCATAGCCACGGTGCTGTCTACAAAAATATCCTTGATCCACACACAGTAAAGACAATTAAATCACTAATTGAAACTATACTCCGCACATTTAACAACTAAATCAATCATAATCTGTTCCTTCTTCTCTATGTACGTTGTGTGACGTACCCGCTCTTGCACCACGGATGGGCGACAATATGTGACGTGCCGGGTCGCCTTAATTTTTGATATAAATGAATACTCGCCCATTCCCCTCTCCATAAACAATATCCCTTGGGCGCCAGCCTTCGAACTTATGCAATGAAGACGAAAGTTGATAATTAATAATAATCATTCTACCGGGAGGTACACCTCAACCCCGCACATTTAAAAGAAGCGCCTGAAGGAACACAATCTATCGAACAACTCTTGAAACTGTTAATGCATAAATTTGGGACATTGATCAGAAGATGTCACTACAATAACTGAGTAATATGTTATTTTAAAGGTTACTAAACTGACTGGATTTATTTGTTTTGTTTTGGTGTACATCAAGAAGTTTGAACCTTTTTTCATAGATGTCTCCATAAAAACTGTCATGCACTCTGATGCAAGGTGGAATAATTAATGATTTGAAGAACTTTTGTGTTTATGGGTTTTCGCAACTAAATTGACTTTCATTTATTTTGATACTTCAAGGTTTGCAACACTTCCTTCTCTTCCCACCAGATTTTGAGTCCGGCCAATCACAAATTCTCTGTAATTATTTTTCAGCCAATTATAGGCTTCTTGTAGTTTTTTTCTGACAAAAAAATAGAGGATGTGTCCGGATTTCGTTCAGAGCCTTCTCAAACCCCCCTCTCAGGTATAATAGTTGCGGATTTTTCAAGCTATCTTGTCTTATTGATCGCCGAATTTCTGAGTGTGTGTTAAGACAGGAGGCGGGTGGCTCATTCTTCGGCAGGCAGAACATCAGCCCAGGTAATGGCCACCAATTTTATATCTCTGTAACTATCTCCACCGACTTACCCGAGGGTAAGGTTCTGATCTTTAACTATGTAACCACCTGTTTTCTAAAATGTAAACTTTCTTTCGGCCAACGTAAAGTTTCATAAAAGACTTAAACTGTAAATCGGTGATAGAGAGTGCGTTACCCTCTCGAGTTCCCCTTCAATTTATCTCGAGGTAACTACCATTTTGTAACTGTTTTTCTTCCTGTAAAGCCTAGGTTAACTTGTCCTTCATCACCTCAGCAGTGTGGGATTAGCCTGTACATCATTGGGCCACAAGCCAAAGTAGGGTTTTTAAACTTGGTTTGTAAGGAGCGCAAGTGTACGCCTCCAAACATTTTGAATTTGGGACAGTAATATTTACCTGTTCTTCTTTTTTATGGAGGCCCAGTAGCATGGGTACTAGATACCCCTGTGTAAAGGTATTGTAAGTTGTAGGTTGTGCCTAGAAAGGCCAGAGATTTTAAAGTTTTATGTCAAGTTGCCTTGAGTAGGCTGTAATGAATTGGGAGTGCAGTCTCCTTTGTTGAATTCGGAGAGCATGTAAGCTCTTTTCTGGGATTTGTGTCATATTGAGTGGTGGCTTTGGAAGGCCATAAATTATTACTGTTGGGGCCAAGTGCTCGTGAAAATGGTGTATTGGGAGATATCTCTCCTTATATAATTAAACGCAACATTTGCGACGTTGTAAATTTGTAAATTAGAGCTTGCAGCTCAGAACTTGTAAATTTCGTGTATCAAAATGGCTTTGTACGTGTAATTTTGTTCCTTCACCTAGTGAAGAATTTTGTTGAGGTTGATTTTCTGAAAAGAAATATAACCTTTATTTTAAAATTTTAAATTAATCTTTGACTTTCGTAGATAGGCCCATTCAGCCCGCAACTTCTTTCACCTCTCTGCGTTCCACAAATACCCTGGAACAATAATAATAATAAGTAATGAGATACTAAATACTCCCAGAGGTGGGCTGACAGGACACTAACCATTAAATACACACTAACTAGAAAATTAAGGATCATTAATAAGAATTTATGAAAGTATTAATTAAAATACGTCTTTGCTGGCGAGATGTAGTGTTTACAGTGCACTATGTCTTCTGGTATGGGCTATATCAAATTTGTCACTTTCATTGACCTGTCTCAGTCTCATCCTTGGCTTTGACAAATTGAAAGTGACTGAGGTATGAGTGATGCTAATAATACCATTGCCTATGCAGCCGGTCCCTGTTATGAATGGTGTGAAAATATCGCTCATAGGGTCGGTTGGTACATGTATTTCAGTGGGCTCGGCAGACTGATATGTAATAGCAGCTGAAAGCAACGGGAAACTACCTCACTCCTCATTTCCCTAGTACGCCTCTTCAGTGACGCCTAGGCTATTTATGAGAGCTGTTGGCGGAGCTGCAGAGGATTAAACCAACCTTCGGGCTGAATACCCAACATACACATTAAAATAACTATTTACCAGGGTGATAAACGTGACGGCGTATTTACGAAAACTGAACTTACGGGAACGAAAGGAAAACTGAATGGAACAAAATGTAAATAAAATGAACTGTTACGCGCAGACTTGCAGTAGTTTATGCCATTAGCTCACAATTTGTAGATTCTGGTATCTGCAGACATTCGATAATGTGGGAGTTGTTGTTTGGTGTTCCTCTCGTACGGTCGTTGTCATCTCTCGTAGTAAGTACCAGCCCTATTTCCGATTGGTGCATTGCACACTAATTGGACAACGACTTTCCTGATCTTTACACTTCCTATAATACTGTTGTAATGAGCTCTAATTCCAATATCCAAACCACCTTGGGTTACGTTCGTGGAGTGAATACACTACTGTATTCTTCCGTATTACATAAATGTAGCATAATTATCTTAAATACATGACAAAAATATCTCCTTTTCCAGACAAGTCAAAACCGGTCTCTCGTTGACTTTCTCTCTCGAAATTGAAATAACCAGTTCTCAATGAGAATAACTTTGAGTAGTGCTCTACTCAGATGCGAAGTAAACTTGTAAACTAAATGGAGAACCTCCTCTTGTTATCTGTCCTGTCTTCTCTCGTATAATAAGAACGGTGAGAAACACCTTATTTCTCTATCGTCATGACCAACAGACGCTAAGTCGTTCAGCCGCTAAGATGTTAAGATGTTCTCGTATGAAGACATTCCAACGTCAAGATGCTCTCGATGTTAAGAAGCTTAAGACCTTCAGCAGTTAAGACCCTTTCGAGCTCTTGTCGTTGAAGTATACAGGATCCAAAATATCCCTCCATCTACCATATCACATGGTCCAGTAAGATCTGACTTTTCTATCCCTTCTTATTTCCATCGCTGTATATCCATCACATTGTTTCGTAACGTTCATTCACATAGGTAGAAATTTCGCGGGCTTTCGCAAGCGTCATGTAGCAGACTTCGAAAAGTAGGAGTGAACAAGTTCTGTCTCTTCAGAATACGGAGGGGATGGTCTAATTCTTCAAATTTGATGATGTCCTTTTCTGGTAAAGGGCTAAAATTAGCATGGCTTGTCCGGTCGACTGACCTCGGCCTACTGGAAATTTACTGCAATCTATTAATACGGGTGATGATGTAATATCTTACTCAAGACTCAGCTCGTTCAGGATTCGTTAGTGCCGTGATACAAAGAAATGAGATGATCATGTGAAATAGATGACTAAAAACCCTATATACAAGCATAATCATTTAGAATGACCTACCACAAATGATATTTATCTTTTCAATTAATTCCACAGTTTGATAATTTTATGTGCATGCTATGATGTTCAAAACATCAAATCTGCTCTCTTTCGACTCATCTAACTACTTTTAGTAATTAACTCTATATATATATCGCTTTTACTCTGTTCTAACAACTACACCCACTGGCTGAGGAGCGCCATAGCACAAGGTAAACTTCTAGTCAATCTTTCCACGTCCATGATGATCACATGTAGAGTAAATAATGTTCTTTTGAGTCTTATTTGTTCGGAGATCGTCCTCATAATAAGAACAATTCAGTTCGACCCTTGATCTTCGTTTCCATCTTTCACTTCACCTTTTCTGGTTCCAGGATGTTTCTCAGAATGTTTCTCTCTTCTCTCTCTAGTAGCTCTTCCCCATGCCTTACTGTCATCATCTCGGCCGTGTACAGTACCGCCACATTGCAGTACGTTGACAGGGTCTGAATAAATTGGAACGTAGGTAGGAACGCATTGAACTTATTAATCAATTCATTGGATCATACTGGAATTGCCATTAATCCTCAGTTACTTGCAAAGTCTAGACTAGAAACAATTATTATTAACAATAATAAGATATCGTCCGGTAATGTGACTGGATCTCGGTTTCGATTCCCGGCTCGGTCGATGCATTTGAATCTTAAAATAGTTTAATTCTTATTGCTCGGAGACTGGGTATTTTTTACTGTCTTCAACATTCCTGCAACTAACACACCACAGATGATACCATCCTCCACCACAATAACTCTGATAAAATACAGATATTGCACTCTTATCCGTCCTTGTTGGAGGGACTACCTTACAAGGACTGTACCAGACTAACAATTCTTATTAAACCTATCAAATGTTGAAGACATAAAATGACCGCATCTGAAATTATTTCTTTCAAGTTAAATTTAATTTGCAGCAATAAACTTAACAGGTACATTTAGGAGTACATTATCTTCAGAAATAAATTAAATACCTCACAGTGAGACCTGGAAAGAACGATCTAGGCTTCGTTCGGTACAGATCTACATAGACATAAAACAGTCAATTTTAGTACCTCTTTGAAATTGGTTGCTTACGGATGTCGCAAACAAAACAGAAATTGATGATAATAAATGACCGTTTCCAATTTAGGCTAAAATAAACAGCTATTTACGAACTTTCCAGCCCTCGTTCTATTTATAGGAGCTGTGTGTAGTTCATCTCCAAATAAAGTGGATATACCAACCGTATGAATCGATACTAAACTTTTAAACGTTTCGCTGTGGCGATAATATAAAATTATATTTGCATGAAATTGAATTTGAATGTGTCGGTTTAAACATGTTAATAAAGTAAATTTGTGCAGTCTTTTAAGGGATGGTATGAACATGATGGCCAATATAGAAAACTAAGAACAACCGAAAGGATTTGTCACACTGGCCATGCACGTCTCATAATCTGCAAGACTTCGGGATGAGCAGCGGTCGCATGGTAGGCCAAGGCCCGATAGGGATGTAGTTCCATGAAGGGGGGAGGGTGTATGAACACGGTGCACCTTGGGCAAGGTGACATAGTCGTGGCTAAGTAATGTCAGGCAGCCAAATTATCAATTATACAATTGATTCATTGATTAACATTTACGATCTTTGGGATTCTTAATCAAAAATTCCACCTTTACGATACCAGTAGTTGTTTATTCTTCAAGACAACATAAATACGTTATTTCACGAAATATTTCGTTCTCATTATGGACATCATCAGCTAATAGGGAAAAGAGAAGTTAAATGCAACAAGGATATCACTAAACTTTTAAAGGTTTCGCTGTAGGGATAATATTAAATTATATTTGCATAAAATTGAATTTGTCGGTTTAACGTGTTAATAAAGTAAATTTGTGCAGTCTATTAAGGGATGGTATGAACATGACGGCCAATCTAGAAATCCAAGAATAACCGAAGGGATTTATAACACTGACAATGCGCGCCTCATAATCTGCGAAACATGATTAGGTTGGCGAATACGGCAAGTAAAATGGAATTTTTTTCAAGAGAATGTCAAGTGAGAACGTTTAAAACTGTAAAACAGTGCTGATGTGCCCCCCTTTTTGAGCCAGAGTTGTTAGCTTGAGTATTGTTAGCAAACATAGAAAGTTTTGTAGAAAATATGGTTGTTGGACGGACTCTTCATGTGTTGAACTCGAAGATCGGTACAATTATTTGTAGTTAGTCTTGTTACAAGGTAATTTGAACGACGAGATTTTGTTTAAAAAGCGCACAGACCTGATCTCAAGTTGCAAGATTTTATGAACATTATCAAGAAAGAAATGTTGACAAATAGGTATTCGTATGAACTTATGGATGACAGAATCGGCCAACGAGTAAACCTACCGCAACGATATATGGTGTCTACGGGATATTTTAGTGAAAGTGTGCCAAACGGAATCTGGTAATATGGGCCTCTTCACTGAGTATTACGAGCACTCCCTACACGTTACTGGCTGCAACGTTCATTACTCGTGCGATAGAAACGCAGTGGGGCACCCTTCCATAGTTCCAGCATCTCCTCTTCAAAGGCGGGCGTACATGTCGTCCTCGTGTTACCCGGCCCCTGCCTGCTAGGTTGCAACAACCCAGTCTCCACTAACCGCCCATGGACCGAACTAAATACTCGTCGTGATGGATGATGCCTGTAGGGAAATCACACCCTCTACAACCTTTCTGCCGCACGGGTACTGCTACGTGCTCTCCGCGTGGATGTTCACCAGCTCTGCCAAGGTGTACCGGTGCTGCGCCATCGTACTATCAGAATCTGCGAATGAGGGGAATAGCTCACGCCTGTTCTGTCTCACACACACGTACTGTGGCACTGTGGGTATGGCAGGGCTGACTTACGGCTTATATACTGGCCTCTCACCGCTGGATTTTGTGGTCCTAACCTCGGTCACTCCATGTGAGATTTGTGCTGGGCAAAGTGAAGGCGGGACAGGTTTTTCTCCGGATACTCCCTGTCATCTTTCATTCCCGCAAAAGTCTCCAATATCATTTCATTTAAATTTCATCTCTCCATCATTAAATTCATTGACCCGGAGGAATATGCCAGCTTCCAGCAGCCGGCACAATACATATCATAGCCGCTAGATGGGGTCTTCATTCATTCCTTTCCTGACCCGATCGAATGACTGGAAACAGGCTTTCGGTTTTCATTCTCAATACACGCAACTATTACTCAGGACACCTTATTCGTGCTACATATGTTTGCGTCCGTATCACCCTGGGCGGTCCCTATCACCAGCTTACCTTTGCCACGCTTTCACTGCAACATCCTGTAGATATCTGACCTCTCTTCTATTTTATCTGGAAAGATGCATCTAAAGGAAAGAAACCTGGCTGTTAGGATCATAAAAAGCACGTTCTCACTGAAATATCCTGTAGACATCAGACCTCTCTTTTATTTTATCTGGAAATATGCAACCAAAGGAAAGAAACCTGGCTGTTAGGATGATAAAAAAACACGTTCTCACTGAAACATCCCGTAGACATCAGACCTTTCTTCTATTTTATCTGGAAAGATGCAACAAAAAGAAAGAATCCTAGCTGTTAAGATCATAAGAAAGTTAACTCATATTCACCGTACTCAGACGACCAGTACTCGCATATGCCTACCAGCTATTGGCTTCATAACAAGTTCCTGCTTACAAAAGTTACTAACGATCCAAAGCTGGGTACTTAACCTAATAGTCAAAAATTACTCCACCCAATACAACAATGACAAGACATCACAAAGGTACCGTACATCTTAGATTACGCCCTTGCACTCACCACAAATTTTTATCACACAACAAAACACTACAATAAACTGTCTGTTACGTAATTTAGGCCTATATGATCCAGACCGAAGAGGTAAAATCTATTCTCGCCC
This sequence comes from Anabrus simplex, assembly GCF_040414725.1. Taxonomy (NCBI): domain Eukaryota; kingdom Metazoa; phylum Arthropoda; class Insecta; order Orthoptera; family Tettigoniidae; genus Anabrus; species Anabrus simplex. The sequence goes on from NC_090265.1 coordinate 806,019,592, forward strand.
AAAATATGCATTTTTAATTAATGATATGCTCACAAATTCTGACTAAACCCCCCACCGGCTGCACACAAACACTCTCTACATCAATTACCAGCACTTTACAATACACCACCACACGATCCTCAAACCATCCAAAACACTGTAAGTAAATATCAAACCAACCTTTAAGACAATGCCCGTTTATACCAAACTCTGACCGCCCCCCCCCCCCTCCTCCTCCCACCTCACCGCCACCCAAGAAATCTCAATTCAATTCTGGCACAAGTGATAACTTAAAAATCCATTTTCAAGAATCAAGTCGGGACGCAATACATGCCTTATAACACCTGTAATACTTATATTACATAAGTTCATCAGAAGTATGTGGTACACAACCCGTTGCTTTCTACAGAAATATCGGGCTTGGCGAAACCTGGATGGATACTCTTACACAAGTCCATCATTTACCACATTATCAAATGAAACTGTGTCAGTCACGTCATGAGCGAACAAGCCGAATCCCAGTCACCACATGAAAAATTATTAAACATACCCAAACACACTGAAAACAAACTCACCTTCTCAAATTTTATCAACATAATAATGAACCCTTTTATCTCCATATTGAGGGATACCTACCTTCCTTACCTATCAGCAAAGCTCATGAGATCTGTCTCTTGGGTCGTTTCGGGTTCTTCGTCACTTGCTGAGGTAAAGGTAGGGTTCATTAATTCTAATCTATCTACTGGAATGAAAGGTCTATTTATGAGATTCCTATTTATTCAGGGAAATGAAGTAATTTACTATGTCAACGATGTCATAGTCAATTGTGTCCACTGGACACCACAATCATTTTTACATAAATGTCAGAACACTGGTGTGAGACTTTAACGTAATTGCCTGATGGGCATTCTTACTAGAAACCATTGTCTCAATTATTAATCATTTAAGAAAGGAAAGTCTGGAAATCCTTAAATTCGGCTTCCATGTGAGACCACATGTACCATCATAGTGATTCGTTATGGTCCAGCCCTCGTAACACGAACTCTGGACTCTGGTTATAATTAAGGCCGTCCAATCGGTGTGTGCCACACAGTGGTTCTACGGCATGGACCCTTAATTGAATCGATGTGACCTGCGTCTATGTCATGGACCGACATCTAATCTTCTAAGTTACTTTAAAGTCATTGTGGATGATGACCGCAAGGAAATGATGCTACAATGGCATATGGCCCTAATCTAAGTCACTGAGGTTGATGACCCCCTGACCATCCAAGTTTCTAAGCTGAAGGCTAAACACAATTAAGTTACATCGGTTGATGACCAAAGTTCCACTTTACTATCCCCAGCACATTCACTGCTCAGTCAATCAAAGTTCAATAATTACAACAACAACAATGCTCACAAACTTTGTGGCATAAAATCCATTTCCTTCGGATATGTCCCTTTTATCTTTACTTTATTTTTTAATATTCCCCAGACAACAAATTAAAATTTCCAGAATGCATCTCCAAGTTATTCGCTTGATTAAAGTTATTTCAAAATGCGGTTTCACTGAATTCAATAATTTAATAAATTTAAATGATTTATCGAAATGTTAAAGAACAGTAAATTTTATCTCCGCGGACTCTGGTTTCTTCACAACTTTCTAGGCAGCTGCGATGTGAATTCAATATTGCGATGTTTATCTGGCTGGAAAAGAATTTGTTACATCATTCATGTCCAGCTATATATCTCATCTCGTGATATCATGCTTAAAAATCTAATCTAATCCTAACCGTTTAACACTTGGATATCCTAATAATCTACGTACAAACCAAACAACTCGCCATATAATTACGATGTCATATCTCGTCATTACCATTATGAATTTTGCACACCCCTCGCAGACAAATCGATCATCACGACCATCGCTCTATATTTTGGACAACCTTGAAATTGGGTTACTCTGTTCCTTATACTCAAAGTTCATGGTTTCGAATGTTCATTACGTCCCCAATTACAGTACTTCACAATACTTAGATCATTACCGGCTATGAATTTTCAACGAAATCCAGCATTTTAACGTTTTCCTGGCCGAGAATTAAAGTACAATCTCGACTCCACTCCTATTCCCGTTATTATCCCCGCTGTCCGCTTAGGTCTCTCACCCCATGCTCGCTTGGCAGTTACAGGAACCACCTGGTTTATTCACAGATGACTGACTTCTCAAAATGCTCCCTTTAAACTCTGCCGACATGATTCAACAAATACGATATTCTACCCAACAAAATGCACAGATTATGCTTCAAGATGCCCACACTAATTATACGCGTCGCCAATTATACCGCTATGGATTTCTATGAATTTCATTCCATTCTCAACATTATAAAATATTCCTCGGGCTATCATATCCCGGCTTCAATGACAGGACTCTAACCTGATTCGCACATCTCATCTCAACTCATATAAAACATTCCTCGGGCTTCAGTGTCCCGGCTTCAATGACAGGTCCAACCTGATTCACAAAACTAACCTCTGTTTCCCAGCTCCACAATTATCATCGACCAAGAACTGGAATAAAATCCCCACTAGAAATCCCAACATCTAATATCGCACAATGCATTACTCATGAATAACTTCGCATAAATGATATCGTATTTAATAACTTGATTTTTACGAGAAATGACTGAAACATTCTACTAGATCTTTTATTGTCAGTCAGACACAGTTTAAAATGGGCATTAAATAAAAACGTTTCTCTCCGTGACCAAATTCATCCCCTAGGTTCTCACCCGACAGCGCGCTTCCACTCGATTGAAAATGAGTAACCATGGATTATTATTATTAACGTCAAATTGCAGACAGAAGAATTTTACATCGAATGAACATCTTACTTCGACATCACAAAATACAGGCAGTACACTCACACGGATGACGATCTACATTGGACGTGATATCACTTCAGAACCTTATTCAATAACTTTTTACAACATTATATGGCACTCGCAAGACTTCAAAATTTTATCCAAGTGGAAAATAAAACAAATGACTCTTTTAGTCGTACCCTCACATTTACAAAACTTAGTAGGGGTGACCACTGCGTCGTAAATCCCCATTCAAATACAAGAAATCACGAGACAAGATATAAGAGGTAGTAAGATGGAAAGCCACCTACCTCATGTCCACGCCAGTATTCGTCTTAGGGCTCACCTGTGACCCTGGCATTTATTTAGCCATCTTTACATTCATGGCTGTACATCTCATTATGTTTCTTCAGGTTTCCTGGAATAAAGCATAAAAAAAAAGAAAATACCCTTCACTTGTTTGCGGAGCGCACACGATGGATTATAATTATTCCCGCACACGAATTACTTAATCACATTAGAATTTATTCAGTACTTTGACCGTCCTATCTGGTACAATTATTTCACTCAAGAAAACTATCTCCTCATGGAGTCAAGACCTAGCCACAATGGCTAAAATCTGCAGTTGAACTCAGTCTACTTTCGTTGGTTGGATTTCGCAGAGCAGCTCAACAAATTTTCGTCCGCTTTGTATCACAAATGCCGGAGAAGGAAGCTTCGTCATGGCGTCCCTTCATATTTATAGCAGTTACCCCCTCTCTTCGGATCTCTCCCTTTGCCGCCAAGAAAATTTCTATAAATTTTCTGACTTACCTAAACTGCAATTTCAAGAGTTTTGAAAGTGACTACATGCTTGCTACATTTCTGACGGTAGTGTTCATGGACATTTAAAAATTTTACGGGTTCGATTTGTGAGATGATTGACCTCCTTTGATAGGCACTATATTTTTTTGACTTGGCGCGGTCACGCCGTGTACACGCGCTTTGAAATAGTTCATAATAATGACTTGAGATTCTTCCGCCGTCGACACGTGTGGTTGACGTCACGTACCCCAGAGCGTGGGACCGAAGGTAATCACCCCCTCGTCACGTGTCAAATCCATGCTATCAAGAATCCAACTTTTAATTATTTTGTTACATTATGCATAATGTTCTTAGGGCACAAAGGTCATGGGTTCATAAAACATACCCAAACACACTGAAAACAAACTCACCTTCTCAAATTTTATCAACATAATAACTTGTTCTCTTTCCTAATCCGCTTACCGTCCAGGGTTGGTTTTTCTCTAGGTTTCAGCGAGGGATCATATCTCTGCCGCCTCAAGGGCAGTATCCTGGAGCGGGAGAGTTTGGGTCGGAGATACAACTGGAGAGGAGGACCAGTACTTCGCCCAGACGGCCTCTCCTGCTATGCTGTGCACGGGCCTTGTGAAGGGAGATGTGGGAGGGAAGATTGGAAAGGGCAGGCAAGGAAGAGGGAAGGAAGTGGCCGTGGCCTTAATTTAGGTACCATCCCGGCATTTGATGAAGAAGTGGGAAACCACAGAAAACCACTTCGAGTATGGCTGAGGTGGGAATCGAACCACTTTCTACTCAGTGGACCTCCCCAGACTAAGTGGACCGTGTTCCAGCCCTCATACCACTTTTCAAATTTCGTGGCAGAGCCGGGAATCGAACCGGGGCCTCCGGGCTAATCACACAAATCAGTACACCAAAGCAATGGGCATTAATAATAGTTCTAGAAACTAAATTGTAACTCATAATATCAACGTACACATAAATATGACCGACATGGGAGCGCCAAGGGCGCACTGGCATAGGTATTTCTCATACCATCTATCTATTCGGAGAATAGGTGGCACATACTGATAATCTGGCTGTTACCATACAACATGCCAACCTGGCGTAATCCATGATAGGATACTTTCATTCGAAGACCATCTTGAAAAGCTAGCGTCTAAAGTGAGTATACGAAATAATATCCTTCACAAACTGTGTGTGTATTGCTGTCTAATGTGGCTATAAAACACCGACAGAAAGAAAATAAACGTTAAATTTAGGAACTCCCTACAGATGATATCTTGGAAAATCCAGTCAACTCCAATATTCTCCCATATTGCCTCACCAAATTGCGCCGTTCAAATGTCATAATTATAAAGTACTAGAGGATCAGATCCGACACTCTCCCGCCAGTTCATGGCGACATGATGGACCGCTGTATGTGAAGACTGAAATCTCGGTAACAACCACCAATCAGAACGGCTAAAAATTTGTTAGAATCAGGCATCAACTTTGGTAAGTTATAGCGTAGGAACACCGGTGGATACAAGCAACCCCAGAGTGGTACCGACTATTCGACCCTGGAGGATTTAACCTTTCTTGCAAGACCTGAAAAATGTTGAACAGGATACAAACAAAGTATACTGTAGAAGAAGTGCGGACTCACTCCATAAATGGGGCTTCCGTTGTTCTTCTGTCTGTAATTGTGGAGGTGCTACTGTAAAGCACATCGTGTCCGAATGCCCTGTTCATGTGTTTCGAGGGTAAGTTTACGATATTATAGATGTCCCAGAAAGCTTGATAAGGTGGGTAACTGATCTGGACATACATCTGTGAAACAGGTACAATGGTTTACTTCGCATGTATAAGAGCACAGAATAACCTTGCTTGCTGTATATTGTTTGATTGATTGATTGTTTATATCTTTGTATTTCTTCCTTTTAGTTTTTACCCTCAAATTTCCCGGGTTAGATTCCCGGCCGGGTTGGGGATTTTAATCGTTTCTGATTAATTCTTCTGGCTCGGGGACTGGATGTATGTGCCCGTCCTAACACTCTCCTCTTCATATTCAGACAACATACCACACTACTAAACGCCAGAGAGACACGTAATAGTGATTACATCCCTTCATAAAGGGTTGCGTCAAAAAGAGCATCCGGCCGTAAAACAGGGCCAAATCCACATGTGCTACGCGGTTAGCACCCGTGATCACACAGGTGTGGGAAAAACGGTAGCCAAAAATATCCTTACCCTCAAATGACTGAAACATGTTGTGTCATACAATAAATAAATAAATAAATAAATAAATAAATAAATAAATAAATAAATAAATAAATATATAAATAAATAAATAAATAAGAATGGGAGTACGACAGGAGATTGGCTCTCACCGTTGTTGTTCAACTGTGCGGTTGAGAAAGTAGTTGCAGACTGGGTTGCAAAAAGAAGAACCTTACAACCAATTGTATTGATTTTGCAGAGGATATGGCCTTGTTTGCTGAACCAATGGTGGAAGCAAGGGAGCTAGTCCTTGAAACAGAGAAAAAATTAGCTAAATTAGGTCTTCACACCACCTTCGAAGGAAACAAACAAATTCGTAACAAACGACAAACACCCACATACATACCGCAAAGTCCAAGAACGAAAGATTGAAATAGTAAAAAAATTCAAATATCTTGGAGAATGGATTAGTTGGAATGCTGTGGAATACAAAGTATTGGATTCCAGGAAAAATGAACTTGCCTTCAAACAACAAACACATACAACAAGAAATCTCTTTCATGGGGGTCCAAAATTTAACATTATAAAATGGTGATTAACCCAGAAGCACTGTACGCAGCAGAAACACTAAACATGAATTTCAAAGGCCACATGGAGAAACTAAAAGAAGGGAACATTTTAGGAAAGGTCATAGGACCAATATTTCAGGAAAATAAGATAAAATACACATGAATGAAACACACTACTAGAAAATTGAAAATCTCTCAGATACTATACGATAAAGAAGGATAAACTTTTACGGTCATCTTCTCAGAATGAACTCTAACAGATCAACCAAACAAAACCCAGTTGGTTTAAAGAAACTGAAAAAGATCTAGTGGAATAAAAATTTACAGAAAATTTACTGTTCGATCGAACAGCTAAAGTAATAACTAAATACGAAAATATAAGGTTCCAAGACAAATCGACATTAAAACCAAACCTTTATCTCGGAAGACGAGAGGAAACGAAGATGAGAAAGAATGGAGAAATACTGGGCACTGAGAAAAGAACAACACACAGAGAAATGATTGATTCAACGTATCAAAAAGAGAGTGAAACGAAAGAAGAAGAAGGAACATCATATTTACTGTGTGTGATTGTCCGGCTCCAAGGCTAAATGACTAGCGTGCTGGTCTTTCGCTCCCGGTTTGATTCCCGGCCGGGTCGGAAACTTTTACTGAATCTTCGACCCTCGAGGGTTGGGTGTGTGTGCTATCACCATTAGAATTCATAATAGGCAGGGTCACATCCTTATGGACGTGCAGGTCGCCTATACGGCGTCAGCTCTTAATACCTGCACCAGACCTCTTCAGAGGCCACACACCATCCAGGTGGCTGATAATCCCTTAATCTATCCCAGATAGTCGTCCTGTGTTAAATAAGAGCAATTATAATTAATTTATCAACTCACCGCGGAGTGAGAGACATATTTGTGATGTTTCCAAAGATGTTCTTTTTTTACAAATTGTTTTACGTCGCACCGACACAGAAAGGTTCTATGGCGCCGATGGGAGAGAAAAAGGCTAGGATTTGGAAGGAAGTGACTGTGGTCTTACTTAAGATATACCCCCAGCATTTGCTGGTGTGAAAATGAGAAACCACGGGAAACAACTTCAGGGCTGTCAACAGTGGAGTTCGAACCCACTATCTCCCGAATGCAAGCTCACAGCTGCACGCCACTACCTGCACGGCCAGCTCGCTCGGTGATTCGTATTTAGTGAATTTATAATCACAATTCATTTTGCACAATTAGCCACTTTAATCTTTGCTCATAAATTCGTACGGATAATTTTGGCTTATTTTTAAAACTGCATGTATCCCAATAAAATATTACAGTAAGCAGTACCGTCTCCCTAATGTGTGCTTTCCAAGGTTATGAGAGATGGATCTCATCACCTCTCGTCTCATCTCGTCTCGTCTCACTGTGTTATAGAACTATATTCATTTAAAAGTTTTACGGCCATTAGAGACCACAATAAGCAACATTCAAACACTTTTGGAAGCTTTCCTAGCAGCCCAGTATTGTTGCATTCTGTCTCCTTTCTGCTGTCCGCCCGCTATACTGCTGTTCTCCACGAAAGCCCTTGCAGTTACAGAGGAACCTCGATATTCCGAATCACCTCGGGAGCAAAAAATCATTTCGAGTTATAAAAAATGCGAGGTATAGAGAATACTGTTTTTGAGCATGTGTAGCACAGACGGAGAAACTAAAAGAAGGAAAAATTTTAAGAAAGGTCATAGGACAAACATTCCACGAAAAATAAGATAATATACACATGAATGAAACAATCTGAATAAGATAATATACATATGAATTAAAAAATCTAAATAAGATCATATACACATGAATGAAACAATCTAAATAAGATAATATACACATGAATGAAACAATCTAAATAAGATAATATACACATGAATGAAACAATCTAAATAAGATAATATACACATGAATGAAACAATCTAAATAAGATAATATACACATGAATGAAACAATCTAAATAAGATAATATACACATGAATGAAACAATCTAAGATAATATACACATCAATGCAACAATCTAAATAAGATAATATACACATGAATGAAACAATCTAAATAAGATAATATACACATGAATGAAACAATCTAACTAAGATAATATACACATGAATGAAACAATCTAAGATAATATACACATCAATGCAACAATCTAAATAAGATAATATACACATGAATGAAACAATCTAAATAAGATAATATACACATGAATGAAACAATCTAACTAAGATAATATACACATGAATGAAACAATCTAAATAAGATAATATACATATGAATGAAACAATCTAAATTAGATAATATACACATGAATGAAACAATCTAAGATCATATACACATCAATGCAACAATCTAAATAAGATAATATACACATGAATGAAACAATCTAAATAAGATAATATACATATGAATGAAACAATCTAAATAAGATAATATACACATGAATGAAACAATCTAAGATAATATACACATCAATGCAACAATCTAAATAAGATAATATACACATGAATGAAACAATCTAAATAAGATAATATACATATGAATGAAACAATCTAAATAAGATAATATACACATGAATGAAACAATCTAAGATAATATACACATCAATGCAACAATCTAAATAAGATAATATACACATGAATGAAACAATCTAAATAAGATAATATACACATGAATGAAACAATCTAACTAAGATAATATACACATGAATGAAACAATCTAAATAAGATAATATATATATGAATGAAACAATCTAAATTAGATAATATACACATGAAAGAAACAATATAAATAAGATAATATACACATGAATGAAACAATCTAAATAAGATAATATACACATGAAAGAAACAATATAAATAAGATAATATACACATGAATGAAACAATCTAAATAAGATAATATACACATGAATGAAACAATCTAAATAAGATAATATACACATGAATGAAACAATCTAAGATAATATACACATCAATGCAACAATCTGAATAAGATAATATACATATGAATTAAAAAATCTAAATAAGATAATATACACATGAATGAAACAATCTAAATAAGATAATATACACATGAATGAAACAATCTAAATAAGATAATATACACATGAATGAAACAATCTAAATAAGATAATATACACATGAATGAAACAATCTAAGATAATATACACATCAATGCAACAATCTAAATAAGATAATATACACATGAATGAAACAATCTAAATAAGATAATATACACATGAACGAAACAATCTAAGATAATATACACATCAATGCAACAATCTAACTAAGATAATATACACATGCATGAAACAATCTAAATAAGATAATATATATATGAATGAAACAATCTAAATTAGATAATATACACATGAAAGAAACAATATAAATAAGATAATATACACATGAATGAAACAATCTAAATAAGATAATATACACATGAAAGAAACAATATAAATAAGATAATATACACATGTATGAAACAATCTAAATAAGATACACATGAAAGAAACAATCTAAATAAGATAATATACACATGCTACTTGTTTTAGCTACTTGTTTTACGTCGCACCGACACAGATAGGTCTTACGGCGACGATGGGACAGGAAAGGGCTAGGAGTGGGAAGGAAGCGACCGTGGCCTTAATTAAGGTACAGCCCCAGCATTTGCCTGGTGTGAAAATGGGAAACCACGGAAAACCATTTTCAGGGCTGCCGACAGTGGGGTTCGAACCTACTATCTCCCGAATACTGGATACTGAATATACACATGAATGAAACAATCTAAATAAGATAACATACACATGAATGAAAAATCCAAATAAGATAATATACACATGAATGAAACAATCTAAATAAGATAATATATGCATGAATGAAACTCTCTAAATAAGATAATATACACATGAATGAAACAATCTAAATAAGATAATATACACATGAATGAAACAATCTAAATAAGATAATATACACATGAATGAAACAATCTAAATAAGATAATATACACATGAATGAAAAATCCAAATAAGATAATATACACATGAATGAAACAATCTATATAAGATAATATACACATGAATGAAACAATCTAAATAAGATCATATACACATGAATGAAACAATCTAAATAAGATAATATACACATGAATGAAAAATCCAAATAAGATAATATACACATGAATGAAACAATCTAAATAAGATAATATACACATGAATGAAACAATCTAAATAAGATAATATACACATGAATGAAACAATCTAAATAAGATAATATACACATGAATGAAACAATCTAAATAAGATAATATACACATGAATGAAAAATCCAAATAGTATAATATACACATGAATGAAACAATCTACATAAGATAATATACACATGAATGAAACAATCTAAATAAGATAATATACACATGAATGAAAAATCCAAATAAGATAATATACACATGAATGAAACAATCTAAATAAGATAATATACACATGAATGAAACAATCTAAATAAGATAATATACACATGAATGAAACAATCTAAGTAAGATAATGTACGCATGAATGAAACAATCTAAATAAGATAATATACGCATGAATGAAACAATCTAAGTAAGATAATATACGCATGAAAGAAACTATCTTAATAAGATAATATACACATGAATGAAACAATCTAAATAAGATAATATACACATGAATGAAACAATCTAAATAAGATAATATACACATGAATGAAACAATCTAAATAAGATCATATACACATGAATGAATCAATATTAATAAGATAATATACACATGAATGAAACAATGTAAATAAGATAATATACCCATGAATGAAACAATCTACAAGAAAATTGAATATCTCTCAGATGTATCTACGGGCTTATACTGTATAAATAATTCATAACAGTATTAATTTAAAAATATACAAACAAACTCTGTTTTACGGCATCACTTGAGTTATAACCCTTATTATGGTAACTTTTTAGAAGACAGGATAGAGGATATACAATAGTGAAACAAGAAACATACCTCCATTAACACCTTTGGAAAAATCCGTTAGTCACTTCTGTTTGTTACTGCTAACCTTTCCTTCCTTCACGTTGAAACTTCTTGACATTTCCACGCAGCCGTGATTCGTAAATACAGGTTGTCACCCGCGACTTCGGGGGTTGCTTGCGTACGTGACCGGTAATTAATCCACACCCGAGAAACAAAGATGCTTCGCCGATATTTCGATCATTATAAGATTTGGTTTTTCGGTTCCCGCCATATTACCTCCCAGCATCACTGCAAATCTTCCTTTACTTGTTAAATGTTCCTCACAAATTAAAAATGCCGTTTCGCACTGTGAATGTTGTACACAATTCTAGTTACAGAGTACTTTTTTCTTCAAAGGAGGGAATGTTTGCTTCGATAAATTGAGAAATTCGTGTAACCGAATTCCGAGTAATAGAGAAATAAATACACGTGAAGAATAGAGAAAACGGCCTGGAAATTTAAGTTACTTCGAGATACTGAAAAATCGAATGATGGAGGTTCGAGATATCGAGGTTCGTCTGTACCGATTTTGAGTCGGTGCTTCGTTCTCTTAACAATGTCTTCACGATTTCGTCCAATTCCTTTCAGATCCTTCCTGACCTCCCTGAACCACTTATCGCATGTATTTTATCTTCTATCGAGTGTTGTAAACATTTTCTTAGTCAACCGCTTGTCATCCATTCTAAATAGGTGGCCGTCCGACTCGTTGGCTGGATGATCAGCGTACTGGCCTTTGGTTCACAGGGTGCCAGGTTCCATTCCCGGCAGGGTCGGGAATTTTCACCATCATTGGTTAATTTCTCTGGCACGGGGGCTGGGTATATGTGTGGTCTTCATCATCATTTCATCCTCATCACGACGCTCAGGTCGCCTACGGGAGTCAAATAGAAAGACCTGCATCTGGCGAGCCGAACCCGTCTTGGGATATCCCGGCACTAAAAGCCAAACGACGTTTCAATAGGTGGCCATAGAATTTGAGTCGTCGCTTATTGGTTGATTCCATCAGTCGTTTGGTTTTTGGGACTATTTATAAAATAAATATTTAAAAAATGTCTATACATTACTTTTAACAATTATAATGTTATTGATTTTATCTTTCCCACTAACTACGTTTGACGGTTTTCGCAGACGCCGAGGTGCCGAAAATTTTTCCCGCAGGAGTTGTTTTACGTTCCAGTAAATCTATCGACTCGAAAACGACGTATTTGAGCACCTTAAATACCAACGGGCTGAGCCAGGATGGAACCTGCCAAGTTGGGATCAGACGGCCAGCCGTCTCAGCCCGGCACATTATTTTTTGTTATGGGTTAGTGTAAAGGAACTTTTTTTCCCATCCTGTAGTTGTACTTTCCCTTTAAAATAATAATAACAACCCGTTGCAGTGCATGATGTGATATCAACGCGAATGTCGAACTGTTGGATTGAGTGGATTATCACACACAGCCGCAGAGGTATATCTTCTTCTACCGCGGGTGCGAACTGTGTCGCACATATGGATTGGGCCATGTTTTACGACCGAATGCCCTTCATGACGCCAAACTTATATAGAAGGATGTAATCACTATTGCGTGTGCCTGTGGTGGTTGGTAGTGTAGTGTGTTATCTTAATATGAAAAGGGAGTGTTGGAACAAACACAAACACCCAGTCCCCGAGCCAGAATAATTAATCAAACACTATTAAAATCCCCAATCCGGCCAGGAATCGAACCCGGGACCCTCTGAACCGAATGCCTCAACGCCCACCGTTCAGCCAATGAGTACAGCCGTAGAGGTCTGTATTAAGTGTTTTAGAATAGAATATCAACTGATAGAATGTGAGCGAGTGTTATTCTGACTTACAGATGAGTCAATTGTTTTGATTTTAGAAACTTACTGAGAATAAATGGACGTTTAATGTCATCAGAAAGCAATTTGAGCAGAGGGGTGTTTTCTGTAACCACAGCGTTAGTGTTTCTTGTGGACCGCTCGTTAGCAATAGTGGCGCCACATGCTCTTAGTGGTAACCACTTTGCTAGTCTATAGTATAGTTATTAACATGTGAGTTAATCATCCCACGAGTATAGAGTCTGATACTCTGCACTGATCTATACATCTTGTGTATTAAGGAATCGCCCATTTCTCTACGCAAGTATCTTAAGACTCCTGACACTCTTTCAGAAGATGGCAATCTAGTAATGTATTTTAAAGTAAATTCCCTTCTTCGTACATTAAATGTGCTATATAAATAATACCGTGTCCCAAATCAACTAGAAACAGTAAGCATTAGCAAATTATCCCGGTCAGGAAAGCCAAGAAATACGGCTAAGGATCTCGTTATGTTGACCAAGTATCTTCCACAATATGCAGGCTGGGCAGCAGATGTCTAGGGTGGCTAAGGCTCGTAATTCGCTGTATGTCTAAAGGTTGGTAATTTATGCTTTAATTTTTTATTTATTTAATCGAATAGCACTTTTGCAGAGCACGTTAAATCAATACCGACTCGAGAACGGCGTAGTTTAGCACCTTTAAATTCCACCGGAATGAGCCAGGATCGAACCTGCCAAGTTGGGGTTAGAAGGCCAGCCGTTTTAGCCCAGCACATTACTTTTCATTACGGGCTAGTGTAGCGGAACTTTTTGTCCATCCTGTAGTTGTACTTCCCCTTTCAAATATAACAACCCGTTGCAATGCATGATGCGATGCCGAACTGTCGGATTGAGTAGATTATTACAAACAGTCGTAGAGATCTAACTTCTTCTTCTACCTTTCCCACACCTGTGGGGTCGCGGGGTCTGTTCCTTCTTCCTCTCCGCCCACATCTGTTTCATTCGTTCTGATTAATGTTTCCGTAACTGTTCTATGTTATGTGGCTGCTTTCATTTTCTTTCTTGTTCAACCATGAAGATCACCTTTTGAATTTAGTTCCTAAATAACTTCCTATTTTTTGTATCCTTAATGTAAGTGTTTGCTTCTTTGAGCTCAATTAATGTCTGTGTATACCTTGCTGGTTTTACTTTGAGCTTTATGATTTTATTAAAAATTTGTTTTTGTCAGTCTGTCATTATTCACTCTGCTCAAACGTCCGAAAAACTACAAACTTATTTTACACATGTGTACGTAGATTTCTTTGTTAGATCGTGGCCTGTTATATTCTGCTTCTGTTGTCCTCGAGCCAAGAATGCTTCCAACCAGTCCTTTTTTTTAATTCATAATTTTGTTTATTTCACCTTTCCGCATTATTGTTAGTGATTCGGCTCCATAGAGAGCCTCAGACCTCACCACTGTATTGCAATGTTTAATTTTGGTGATAATGCCTGTTTTTTGGGGTATGCACATCTAGTGATCTGGAATGCTATATTTATCTTCTTTGTTCTACCTCCAAACCGTGTTTTTCATTGTTTATGTCTAACTATTCACCTAAATTTTTAAGGAGTTGACTTTGTTGATTTTGTTTTCATTTATGATCATTTTATCAGGACAATCTTTATCTTTTGTTTTGTTGGAAAAGAGATTTGTAATCTACTTCTCCTGCTTGCTCTATTAAGCTTGCTCTATCTATCTCAGTGACACATAAACAATGGATTTTACATTAATGTACTTTTTTTTACAGATATTAAGTCGTATGTGTACCAAGTTTCGTTGAGAACTATTCTGGAACATACCTACATACATCCATAATCTCGGTCATTTTCACTCCTTCTCAGCCTCCATTCTGATTGGGGCTGAAGTATGACTTCGCCAGTATCCAAAGTGTCACAGTTCAACTCACCGACCTCGTAAATATTGTTTCATCAATAATTTCAGTCGCTTTCGTTTATTTCATATTTCACCCCCTCCCCTATGAGTACTGGGGGTTTTCCTCCAACAGTACTTTTTTTAGATTGTAAGTCATATGCGTACCAAGTTTCGTTCGGGGCTATTCTGGAACATACCCGCACACTTCCATAATCTCTGTTATTTTTACATTAATTTTCACCCTTTCTCAATCTTCATTCTGATTGTAGCTGAAGTATGACTTAACCGGCATCGAGAGTGTCGCAGTTCAACACAGCGACCTCGTAAACACTAGATTCAACATTGCTATCAGTCGTTTTGGTTTTTTTTTTATATTTCACCTCTTCACCTAGGGGTGCTTGAGGTGATTTCCTCCAACAGTATTCTTTTCAGATAGTAAGTACCGAGCTCGATAGCTGCAGTCGCTTAAGTGCGGCCAGTATCCAGTATTCGGGAGATAGTAGGTTCGAACCCCACTGTCGGCAGCCCTGAAGATGGTTTTCCGTGGTTTCCCATTTTCACACCTTGATTAAGGCCACGGCCGCTTCCTTCCCACTCCTAGCCCTTTCCTGTCCCATAGTCGCCGTAAGACCTATCTGTGTCGGTGCGACGTAAAACAACTAGCAAAAAAAAAGATAGTAAGTCATATGTGTACCAATAGAGTACTGTATGACTGGCATGCTGGAAGAAACACACATACATGCGTAATTTTGGTCATTTTGTATAATTTCCCTTCCACCCTTTCTCATCCCCATGCCGATGGGGGCTGAACGTGGACTTTAATGACATCCGGAGTGTCATTATTCACTTCAGCGACCCCGAAAATTATGGACTGTATATTCCTATTCTTGACTGTTGTTATCCTCCTGCCGATTGGGACTGAACTTTGTGTTAAACGGCATCCAGAGTCTCACAGATCATTTCAGTGACCCCAGTAACTGTGGATTTGACTAAAAAATTGGACTATTTCGGTTATGGGCTGGATGTCTCTTACCCTTACAGATATTAAGTCATACTTGTATCACTTTTGGTTGAGAGCTATGCTGGATCATACACACATACATCCATTATCTTGGTCATTCTGGGAATTTTTTTCACCTTCTTTTTCACCGCCTATGCGAAAGGAGGCTGAACTTGGATTTACAAGAAAGAAAGATCCGAAGTGGCACTATTCATCTCAGCAAGACCGAAAAGAATGGATTCATAACTATTTTCTATTATTTTTACACCCCACCCCTACTACCCCTAACCCTAGGGGTGCTAACGTTGTCATACCTCCACGCAGCTTGTCTCCTGATAGTAAGTCTTATGCATACCAAGTTTGGTTGGAATCACTGTCGTAGTCTGGAAAATTATTGGTTCAACACCAATATAGGACGTTTAGTTATATTTCACCCCGTTCCGTAGGGTTTCTAGGGGTATCCTTCCTCCACAGTATATTTTCTAGGTAGTAGGTAATATTTGTACGAAGTTTAGTTGTCAGCTATGCTGGAACACACACACAAACTTCCATAATCTCGGTCACTTTGGACACTTTCCTTTAATCGCACCTTCACACCCACCCTGCCGACTGGGGCTCAATTTTGTTTCGGCATTATTTTTTGTTATTTTTATATCTCACCCCCTCCAAATCCTACCCCTATCTCCTTTTGGTTGTGTGCCAAGTTTGATTGAAATATATAAAATCCATTGAAATCCATAAAACAATGGATTTGACACTATTACTGGTCGTTTTTAGTCATATTTATATTTCACTCCCTTCCCAAGTTGTTCTAGGGGTGTCTTACACTCACAGTATATTTTCCAAATGGTAACACTAGTATCATTTTATATAATATCGAGGCTGAAATATAAGTACGTCCGTCATCTCGGTTAGTTATATTTATATATCAACCCTCCCCTAGCGGGGAGCATTTTTCACAGATAGTGAGTAATATTTCTGCCGAATTTAGTTGTTGAAAATATACACTTACATTAATATTTTGCCGTTTTATTTTTTACCCTTTCTCAACCCCTATGTGAAAGGGAGCTGAACTGAATTTTAAAAAATCCGGAATGGTACTATTCATCTCAGCGACCCTGACAACTATGGATTCGACACTATTTTCGATTATTTTCGTATCTCACACCCCCTCGCCCACACCCAAAAGGGAGCTGAACTTAGACTTTTAAAAATTCGGAATGTCCCTATTCATCTCAGCGACCCTGACAACTATGGATTCGACATTATTTTCGATTATTTTTATACCTAAACCCCCACCCTTGGTCCACCACCCCTAAGGGTACTAGGGATGGCTTATCCCCACAGTGCTCCTCTCCACACAGTATGCCATTAGTGCACCAGGTTTGGTTGACATTGCTCCAGTGGTTTGGGAAGAGATGTCTCATTTACACACACATACATCCATTTTTGTATATAGATTATTACTTTTTAGAAAACTGTTACAGCATAACTTCACTCGATAATGGAACAAATACTTCCTTGTAGATGTTGCCTGTGAAGACGTACCAAAAACGATTAATTTTCATACATACGTCTATAAACAACGTTTCGGCTAAAAATGTTAAGGCGAAGCGAACATGTCCCCGGACACCCCTGGCACAAAAATCATACGATAAATAGATATGACAGATGCTGGTAGATTGTAGTGCGCTTGAAATTTTTCGAAGCATGTTGGAATCGTGCCTGCCACTCTACGTTTCCTTTCTTAATCCGTTTACCATCTGGGGCTGATTTTTCACTCGAACTCAGCGAGGGACCCCACTTCTACTGCTTCATGGGTAGTGTTCTGGAGCGTCAGGCTTTAGGTCTGAAATACAACTGGAGAGGAGGGCACGTACCGGGCCCAGGCGGCCTCACCTGCTATGCTGAACAGGAGCATTGTGGGGATGATGGAAGGATTGGAAGAGGCAGGAAATGAAGCGGCCGTGGCCTCAAGTTAGGTATCATCCCGGCATTTCCCTGAAGGAAGTGGGAAACCACGAAAACCACATCGAGGATGGCTGAGGTGGGAACCGAACCCCTCTCTACTCAGTTGACATTCCTAGGTTAAGTGTACCCTGTTCCAGCCCTCGTACTACTTTTCAAAACCCGGGGGTGGCTGCCTTAAGAAAGGAAAAGCATCCATAACGCTAGAATAAAGGAATACTGTGCTAAGAAGAAGAAAAAAAGCTCACCAGATTTAAGAACCACCTGGTCCATTATAGAACTAAAGGAATAAGAAGCATAAGAAGAATGTGCGCTGTGAAATTTTTGGACTCAGAAAGGATGACTGCTACGACTAGATGGCTGGGGTGTCGTACTGTTGTTAATTGGTGGGGAGGGAGAGCAGTATTCCCGTCCCGAATGGCTAGTCGAGTCGGTCACGCTGGAGGAGGAGTTCCGGGAGTTGGTAACCTTAATGTGCGAGCATGAGGGCAGCTCATCGCACAGCATATAAGTGTCTGCACAGGTGCGACATTCCTGGCCACCGCTGGTGAACACTATTGTGCCATTCAGCGTCTGAAAACTTCGCTACATGAACGAAAACTTCTGTAGCCTTATCCTGTATTTTTAACTCAATTGAAATCATAGAACACGTCAGTATAATCATCGTTGCCTCATTCTACTCTTGTTATCGTGCAAGGCCGAATACTTCTTCTACTAGATTACTTATCCTCCCTCTTACATCCCGTTCACCAGTGGTTCTCACACTGTGGTAAGCGGTGTGTATGTGTGTGTGTGTGTGTGCGTGTGTGTGTACGTGTGTGCGTGCAGGAGAGGAACAGTGGCAACCTGAAAGGCATTCAATCACTGAATCGGTATAATTTAAGCGATACAACTCAAGCATTACGTTCTATTTTAAAGAAAATTACATTAGAAATTATTTTTCATTTATTGACGACAATCCCAATATACTGGGCGAGTTGGCCGTGCGTTGGTCAGGGCCACGCAGCTGCGAGCTTGGATACTGGAGATAGTGGGTTCGAACCCCACTGTCTGAAGTTCTGAAGATGGTTTTTCGTGGTTTCCCACTTTCACACCAGGCAAATACTGGGGCTGTACCATAATTAAGGACATGGCCACTTCCTTCGCAATCCTACCCCTTTCCTATCACATCGTCCCCACAAGACCCTCCTGTGTCAATGGGACGTAAAACAAATTGTAAGAAAAAACAAGATTATCGCAGTATTTTGGTCCTATTAAAATAGTCTAACATGATGTAGCTCCTTTTGTTTAAAAGTAATTTTTATGGACACGAAACCGCTGATTATCTGTCCCATACCCGGTAATACTTTAAATAGTGGAGTCCAAAATGATGTCTAACGTTTAATACGTGTATATAATAATAAAGAGTCAGCCTCTGTGGTGTAGTGGTCAGTGTGATTATCTGCTACCCCTGGAAGCCCAGGTTCGATTCTCGGCTCTGCCACGAAATTTGAAAAGTAGTACGAGGACTGGAGCGGGGTCCACTCTCTGTCTAGTGATGTCAAATTAACAGGTGGTTCCGATTCCTACCTCAGCCATCCTCGAAGTGGTTTTCCGTCGTTGCCACTTCTCCTTCAGGCAAATGCCAGGATGGTACCTAACTTAAGACCACGGCCGCTTTTATTAGTCGTAACTCGTAATTATAATGATTTTAATCGTTGTCTCATGAACACATTATTATTATTATTATTATTATTATTATTATTATTATTATTATTATTATTATTATTATTATTATTATTATTATTATTATTATTAGCATTTTGTGGCGCGCAGCTGTGAGCTTGCATTTGGGAGATAGTGCGTTCGAACCCAGCTGTTGGCAGCCCTGAATATAGTTTTCCTAGGTTTCCCATTTTCACACCAGGCAAATGCTGGGGCTGTACCTTAATTAAAACCACGGCCGCTTCCTTCCGTCATCCTTGCCTATCCCTTCCGATCTTCCCCCATCTTCCAATAAGGCCCCTGTTCAGCATAGTAAGTGAGGCCACCAGGGTGAGGTACTGGTCCTCCTGCCTCCTCACGCTACACGACACTACCCTTGAGGCGTTAGAGGTGGGATCACTCACTGAGTCCGAGGAAAAACCAACCCTTTTGGGTAAACACATTGAGAAAGAAAGACATAATAATAAAGAAATCGCTAATGATATATTTTGTACCTAAAAGTATACAAGAAAAATTGATTCTTCGCCTTCAAAAACAGTAAATTATTTTGTTAAATATAGACAAAAATGACAAAAAATTGCAAGTGGTTAAACTCTCATTAGTCATTAGTCGTAGTTAATAATAATGATAATAATAATAATAACAATACTGTCTCAAAAACAAAATATTATTTTTATTAGCGGTTAAGGACACGCAGCTGTGAGCTTGCACCCGGGAGTTAGTGGGTTTGAACCCCACTATCGGCAGCCCTGAAGATGGTTTTCCGTGGTTTCCCATTTTCACATCAGGCAAATGCTGGGGCTGTACATTAATGAGGTACGGCCGTTTCCTTCCCACTCCTAGCCCTTTCCTATCCTATCGTCACCATAAGACCTCTCTGCGTCGGTGGGAGGTAAAGCAACTTAAAAATAAAAATTTTGTAACAGAAACATTTTTCCTCGATATTATAATAAATCTCATGTCAGTGTATCAAAATGGAGTGATAAACGGTATACATCTCTGTCAATCAACCCACCACTGTGCATTGCAGTGAGTGAAAGAGCTGTCTCAGGGCACGTATAACACAATACTAAAGGCCAGTAGACGATCTATCACGTGTCAATATACACTGACTGACAGAGCAAATGCAACACCAAGAAGGAGTGGTTCGAAAGGGATGAAAGTTGGGGAAAAAACAGAGACGGCACGGACGAATAATTGATGTTTATTTCAAACCAATATGCAGGTTACACAATGCGCACGGCATCGACTCAGTAGGATGTAGGACCACCGCGAGCGGCGATGCACGCAGAAACACGTCGAGGTACAGAGTCAATAAGAGTGCGGATGGTGTCCTGAGGGATGGTTCTCCATTCTCTGTTAACCATTTGCCACAGTTGGTCGTCCGTACGAGGCTGGGGCAGAGTTTGCAAACGGCGTCCAATGAGATCCCACACGTGTTCGATTGGTGAGAGATCCGGAGAGTACGCTGGCCACGGAAGCATCTGTACACCTCGTAGAGCCTGTTGGGAGATGCGAGCAGTGTGTGGGCGGGCATTATCCTGCTGAAACAGAGCATTGGGCAGCCCCTGAAGGTACGGGAGTGCCACCGGCCGCAGCACATGCTGCACGTAGCGGTGGGCATTTAACGTGCCTTGAATACGCACTAGAGGTGACGTGGAATCATACGCAATAGCGCCCCAAACCATGATGCCGCGTTGTCTAGCGGTAGGGCGCTCCACAGTTACTGCCGGATTTGACCTTTCTCCACGCCGACGCCACACTCGTCTGCGGTGACTATCACTGAGAGAACAGAAGCGTGACTCATCGGAGAACACGACGTTCCGCCATTCCCTCATCCAAGTCGCTCTAGCCCGGCACCCTGCCAGGCGTGCACGTCTATGCTGTGGAGTCAATGGTAGTCTTCTGAGCGGACGCCAGGAGTGCAGGCCTCCTTCAACCAATCGACGGAAAATTGTTCTGGTCGATATTGGAACAGCCAGGGTGTCTTGCACATGCTGAAGAATGGCGGTTGACGTGGCGTGCGGGGCTGCCACCGCTTGGCGGCGGATGCGCCGATCCTCGCGTGCTGACGTCACTCGGGCTGCGCCTGGACCCCTCGCACGTGCCACATGTCCCTGCGCCAACCATCTTCGCCATAGGCGCTGCACCGTGGACACATCCCTATGGGTATCGGCTGCGATTTGACGAAGCGACCAACCTGCCCTTCTCAGCCCGATCACCATACCCCTCGTAAAGTCGTCTGTCTGCTGGAAATGCCTCCGTTGACGGCGGCCTGGCATTCTTAGCTATACACGTGTCCTGTGGCACACGACAACACGTTCTACAATGACTGTCGGCTGAGAAATCACGGTACGAAGTGGGCCATTCGCCAACGCCGTGTCCCATTTATCGTTCGCTACGTGCGCAGCACAGCGGCGCATTTCACATCATGAGCATACCTCAGTGACGTCAGTCTACCCTGCAATTGGCATAAAGTTCTGACCACTCCTTCTTGGTGTTGCATTTGCTCTGTCAGTCAGTGTATCTCAAATTGTGTACTCCAGACTTCTTTCAGCTTTCATTTCCCCGTCACGAGTGCCATCGTACCATTGTTCCCACCGGATTTTCACGAGCAATCATTATCGATACCTTCAATTTATTTCCTGTATCAATTAGGAAAGTTGATAAAATGAAGCGTATAAATAGTAGAATATTGTTCAGTACGCGTTCCACCCGGTTACTATTTGTCCTTGCTACAACAAGCAGGAAGCACGTGGTTCTACGGCCACATAGTGCTGCTCTTATTCTTTCGGCACGCCTGATCTAGGAAAAAAACTAACCACACGACACTACAGCCCTGAAGGGCCTTGGCCTACCAAGCGACCGCTGCTCATCCCGAAGGCCTGCATGTTACGAGGTGTCGTGTGGACAGCACGACAAAACTCTCGGCCGTTATTCTTGGCTTTCTAGACCGGGGCTGCTATCTCACCGTCAGATAACTTCTTAATTCTAATCACGTAGGCTGAATGGACCTCGAATGAGCCCTCAGGTACAGGTAAAAATCCTTCTCCTGGCCGGGAATCTAGCCCGGCGACTCTGGGTAACAGGAAGGTACGCTACCCCTACACCACGCGTCCGGCCCTGACCTAGAACGTGGAGTTTAACCTGCACCCTTTCCTAATCCCAAAAAACAAATATAAAAGGACAAGGTAATTCGTAATGTAGCTCAACAGGGACATAAATATGCATTTTGTGCTGGTTGGAAAATATTGCCTTGAATCTCATGTGGTTCAGTAGTGTGATATTTATGTTCTATTGGATGTCGTGCTGGTGTGTTCCACATAGCCAGGCGAGCAATGTGTGCTGCTTCATTTAACGTTGACAGTCATTTCAAATCTCGTTTTTGCAGCTTTAACCAGTGTGTGAGGCGTGTTATAATCTGATATGGTGTAAACATGTGTTAGAATCTGTGTCAAATACAAAACATTGGTAACCACTATTATTATCCGATGCCCGGCTGCGTGGCTAAATAGTTAGCGTGCTGGCCCTTGGTCCAGAGGGTCTCGGGTTCGATTCCCGGCCTGGTCGGGGACTTTAAACTTAATTCCAGTGGCTCGGGGGCCCAGTGTGTGCGGCGTATTCAGCAATGGAAACCATCCTAGGTAGGGCCCTCATCTTTACAGACATGCAGGTCGCCTAATAGGCCGTCTGCGAGTAAAAGACCCGCACCCGGCCTCTCCGGAGACCATATTTCGTTGTTATTATTATTATCCGATGTATTTCGTGCTATATTACCATTTTTAATGGGCCTAAACTTGATCTTGGTGACCTGTACTTTCTCTCACGCCTTCGATCATACACAAATACCTCACTGCATTAATAAAATATAAGCAATCATAATTAGTTCGCTATGCGGTACGTGTTCTGCCACTGTAAACTTACATTAAGATAGTTAGCAGCCATTAACATAGTTTTCTGTAGTTCTCCCAGTTTTTACCAGACCGAAAAACTACGGCCACCTTCTCATTTTTAATAATAATATTCTTTCCAAATATTATAGTGACGCTAAACAGGTGGCAAAAACATTGATACAAGTGTTAATATTTCTAATACACCATTCTATTTTTTAACATTTAGTTCAGGCTGGAATTCATTAGGAACAAGCAGAGTAGGTGTCACTATATTCAATAGCAGTCAACATTTCATGCTTTTCAATCTTCAAGAAGATGTTGGGTTCGAACACCACTGTCGGCAGTTCTAAAATGGGTTTCTGTGGTTTTCCCATTGTCACACCAGGCAAATGTCCGACTCGTTGGCTGAACGGTCAGCGTACTGGCTTTCGGTTCAGAGGGCCCCGGGTTCGATTCCCGGCCGGGTCGGGGATTTTAAACTTAATTGGTTAATTCCAATGACACAGGGGCTGGGTGTAGATGTTTTCTTCATCATCATTTCATCCTTATCACGACGCGCAGGTTGCCTACGGGAGTCACATAGAAAGGCCTGCACCTGGCGAGCCAAACCCGTCCTGGGATATTTCGACACTAAAAGCCATACGACATTTCATTTACCAGGCAAATGCTGGGGATGTACCTTAATTAAGATCACGGCCGCTTCCTTCGTACTACAAGTCCTTTCCTATTCCATCGTCATTATAAGACCTCTCCTTCTCACTGCGACGTAACGGAAATTGTAAACCAAAGAGAAAAAACAAATAAGCAATTTCACAGTTTCAAAAGCAAAAAGTCCAATTTCACATGGACGGGGTTCACTCAGTCTTTTAGGTCAACTGAGTAGATGGGGTTTCGATTCCCACCTCAGCTATCCTCGAAATGATTTTCCATGGTTTCCCACTTCTCCTCCAGGCAAATGCCGGGATGGTACCTAACTTAAGGCCACGGCCGATATTTCTCTCTTTCTTGACTATCATTACCAATCTTCCTATCCCCCATAAGGCCCCTGTTGAGTAGAACAGGTGAGGCTACCTGGGCAAGGTACTGATCCTGCTCCTCAATTTCATCCCCACAACCCAAAGTCTCACGCATCAGGATTCTGCCCTTGAGGCGGTAGAGGTTGCATCCCTCACTAAGTCCAAGGAAAAGACCCAGCCCTAGAGGGTAAATTGAATAAGAAAGAAAGAGTAATAATCTAACTTACGTAAATTATAATTCTCTGTCTACCATTCAGTATATTACCGCACACTTTGTTCTCTTCGTGTCAGATACAAAGTTATGAAATACGTTCGGATCTCATTTCTTCCGTCTTTCTCTTAAATATAATACGCATATACCAATTTTCATTTGTATCTATATTATGTCCTGTGATTACTTTTGTCAGATTGTGTACAGTTAATCAACAAAATACTGGTCTGTATACTCCAGTTGACTACTGTTCTACAATGTGATATACTTAAGATGAACCTACAAGAACACGAGCCATGAAGGGTCAACCTCTTTGAGACGCTGACTGGCCGAGCCAACAAAGGCTATCTATCATGTCACTACCTCATTAGCACAAGTGTTCTCCGCACTAACACCTGAGGTCCCGACGGGAAACACGAGAAGGCGGCTTCTACACGTAGACAGATCACTTTCTCTGTACGTCAGCGAAATTACTCCATTGTCCTAGATCCCGCGTTTGGATATTTTTAAATGAAGGGATCCGCGCAACAACTGTATAAGTCCACTTTAACTGACATTTACATTTCACTGCCACTTCGTACAGAAGTTGTCGGTCTTTAATTTGGTGTAAGAAGTATGTTTTTTTTTTTTTTTTTTTTTTTTTGCTAGGGGCTTTACGTCGCGCCGACACAGATAGGTCTTATGGCGACGATGGGATAGGAAAGGCCTAGGAGTTGGAAGGAAGCGGCCGTGGCCTTAATTAAGGTACAGCCCCAGCATTTGCCTGGTGTGAAAATGGGAAACCACGGAAAACCATTTTCAGGGCTGCCGATAGTGGGATTCGAACCTACTATCTCCCGGATGCAAGCTCACAGCCGCGCGCCTCTACGCGTACGGCTAACTCGCCCGGTAAGAAGAAGTATGTTTGCCCGTTCGATAAATCGCTGAGTTACCTACAGAACAATCCATGTCTTTTACTTCGAATATTTTCTGACTAGTTCAAGATAACAATACGCAGTTTTCTCTGTGGATCAGTGGTAGAGTGTCGGCCTTCGTATCCGGGAGAGGTAGTTGGGATTTTGAGGGGCGGAAATAAGTCCATTCAGCACTACATGTAAACAATCTCTGATGACACATTTGGTGTTCACCCGACAAAATTAATTAAAACTCAGTCATAGACGCTCAAAAGAAATTCCGTTTACTCTGCTGTCTGGTAAGAATATAATAAACCGGAACGTCGAAGTTGACGAGCAAGAAAGCAGATGGTAGCAAATTAATATGATCCTTTAATTTCTTATTTTGTAGTGGTTTAACGGGTGGCGACCCAAGGATGAGAGGGGGCTGAGGTTGCGAAGATAGCGACCGTTTCCTTATTTAAGGTGCAGGCCTAGCATTTGCCTCGTATGAAAATTAGAATCCAGGGAAAACCATCATCAGGGCTTCCGACGGAGGATTCAAACCAACCCTCTCCTGAATGAAATCTCACAGCTAGGCGACACTAACCACGCTTCCAACTCGCTCGGTTTAAAATTCGTAACATAGCGGAGGCATACCATTACTAACATATTCTTCTTCCTCCGCTTATCCCACATCTGCGGGGTCGCGGCTGTGAACTGTGTCGCACATGTAGATTTGGCCATATTTTTACGACCGGATGCCCTTCCTGACGTCAGCCCTATATGGAGGGATGTAATTACTATTGTGTGTTTTTGTGGTGGTTGGCAGTGTGGTGTATTGGCTGAATATGAAGAGACAACGACAAACACCCAGTCCCCGGGCCCGAAGAATTAATCAGACGCGATTAAAATCCCCGACCCGGCCGGTTATTGAGCCCAGGACCCTCTGAATCGAAGGCCTCAACGCTGACAATTCAGCCAATGAGTCAGACTAGGCATACCATTATTAACATAATTATTTTTTCACTCTTTCTTTATTTCTTAATCTGTTTACCCTCCGGGGTTGGTTTTTGCTCGGACAAAGCGAGGGATCGCACCTCTACTGCCTCAAGGACAGTGTCTTGGAGCGTGAGACTTTGGGTCGGTGTTACAACTTCATGGCAGAGCGGGTAATCGGACCCGGGCCTCCTGAGGTATCAACTAATCACACTAACCACTACAGCAGTGAGGCAAAAATTATTATTATTATTATTATTATTATTATTATTATTATTATTATTATTATTATTATTATTATTGTTGTTGTTGTTGTTGTTGTTGTTGTTGTTGTTGTTGTTGTTGTTGTTGTTGTAACGCGAGGGTACATCCGCCCCGTGTATTCAAATCAAGCGCCTTGTGAACTGACATTTTACTCTTAAGACTTGAAGGAACTACTGCAAGAAGTTTGGACTTTGGTCAACAGATGTCGCTGCTAAAGTGATGAAGTAATTTGTTATTTTAAGGTTTCCTAAACTGAGTTGATGTATTTTTGTTTTGCAGGTACTACTGTTATAAACACTTCAATCTTTTTCCACCAACTTCAAAATTAACCAATCGGAAATTTTGTGGTATTTAATTTTTAACCAATCAGGGTTTTCTTGTACTTATTTAATTGGTCAATAAAAATTGGGTGTGTGTCGGGAATTAGTCCAGATCTCTCTCAAATCTTCCGCTCGGGTATAAAAGCTGTTAATTTTTCGAGCTACCTTGTCTTCTTGACCGTCCAGTGTACTGAGTGTGTGCTAATAGTGGAGGCGGGGGCGTTTCGCCCTTCATCGAGCAGTCCAGCGCAATAAGGTAATGGCAGCTATTTAACAACTAGGTGATAGCCTCTTGAAGCTAACCTGAGGGGAAAGTTTCCTGTCTTTAATTATGTAGCCTTTATTTCCAATAATGTAAACTTCATCTTCAAATGTAAATCTCAAAACTAGCATAAAAACTTAGACGAAATTCGGGGATAGAGATTGTGACACACTCTCGAGTTCCCTATCAACGTGTATTTGTATATATATATATATATATGCTAGTTGCTTTACGTCGCACCGACACAGATAGGTCTTATGGCGACGATGGGACGGGAAAGGGCTAGGAGTGGGAAGGAAGCGGCCGTGGCCTTAATTAAGGTACAGCCCCAGCATTTGCCTGGTGTGAAAATGGGAAACCACGGAAAACCATTTTCAGGGCTGCCGACAGTGGGGTTCGAACCTACTATCTCCCGAATACTGGATACTGGCCGCACTTAAGCGACTGCAGCTATCGAGCTCGGTAACTTGTATTTGAGGCGACTACGTTTTTGTAACCCTTTTTCTTTTGTAGCCTTCTAACTTCAATTTTCTCCATCTAGTGACCTCAGTAGAATGGGATTAGCCCCTGTAACTTCGGACCAGGAGCCCAAATAGGGTTTTTATCTTGTGTCCAAATTTGAAGGAGTGCAAATGCAGCATTTTGATTTTTGGGCTAGTAACCTTAACCTGTGTTTTTTTCTCCCAACAAGGCCCAGTAGAATAATTATTCGATACTCCTATAGAAATTCTTTCTGTTAAGTGGTTAGACAAGTGCGAGTTTAAGGCAGTGAATTCTGTTTGTGTTAAAATGTAGGTTGTGCGTCGAGAGGCCTGAAAGTGTAAATTAGAGTGAGCAAATATGCTCTGGTTGTTGAAGGTTGCCGTGAGAAGGCAGTAGAGGTATATGCTCTGGGAGCATAGTCTCCTAGATGTTCATAGAACATGGACGCTCTTTCCATTTTGTAGAAGTATTAGCAAACTCTGTAAATGAAAGTGGGTGACCTGTCTCCTTGACTGTATGGAGCAAGGGTGCTCAAGTAAAATTGTGACAAAGGGGGGAGCCTCAATTTCACTGAATTCATTGACAAATTTTGTTGATTTCTCCTACCTTGCATTTAAACTACCGTACCTGAAATATTGTTCCGTCGCTGAGCGACTTGTTTCCTAATTGTTTGAAGTTGAAAAAAAAGAAAAAAAGAGAAAAGAAATATAACTTTTATTTTTAAAGCTTTTAATTAATCTTTTGATTGTAGTAGGTAGACACATTCATGCCCACACCTTCCTTCATCTCTGTGATCCACGGAAACTTGGTAACAATTATTATTTAGTTAACACTAAGGAGCACACGGAAGAAAGTGCAACTTGAGTACGGTACTTTGATAAGCACCGGGGCAATAATACCAAGTGGACTTTTAAATGTAAACAACACTCATTTTAGTCGCACGCCTAGCTGATCAGAGGCAGCCACATCGTATGCTGCGATAGTGTAGCAATTTGAAAAAATCAGATATGTACAAATCTGTATGTTTGGTTGAGCAAAAACAAACTTAAGTTCCTATTGAATGTTCATCATTATTATAATGATAATATCAAGGTAATTGGAAAATCAACATTTGGAAATAACAAAGACATTAATGTTTAATTTTCAAGACCGCATTGTGGTCGAAATAAACTTTCGCCTGTTCAGGTTGTGTTCGGTACATATCGAGGATATGGTAAGTACATAATATTATATGGTGAATCGGTCGTTAAAATTTAAAAAAATAATCATTGATTTCACCCACAACAGGTGACTTTCGCGCACTTTGCAGTTGTGTTGACTGTAGAAGGTACAAGATAGTTTATATCTTTTCCAACAAAAACTTTTTAACCCAATATGTCTAATCTGAAGGTAATCCCACATAGCCTATAAGAAGAATAAGAAGCTAAACTCAGGCACTATTACACAGTGATCAAGTATGAGCGCAAGATCCTTCGCAAAATAATGGGGTCCTAAGATAACAGATGGACAGTATGGGGATAATGAACGCCTGATTGAATCAATAAGGAAACGACAACTGATGTTCCACGGGCATCTGTTCAGGATGGATGCAACCCGACTAACGGAGCAGCTTTTTTAGTGTATTTGACAACAGAAGTAATGTCTTCGATAATAAATAAAGTAGGAAGGACCTCAAGAGCATGGGACTAAATGAGGACATCTGTAAGAGATCAACAAATTTAAGGGCTTCCATGATGATCAAAAGCAGAACAGCGTCTGGAAAGAAGAGAGGAGACAAGCGGCCAGAGAAAGAAGGCAACACTTTTGGGCTGCTAAAAAGGCTTCCACAAATGCCTCATAATTATTTGACGTGGTTTCTAATGGCCCTAAACAAGGAAAAAATGATAACACGTAATTTTATACGGATATTTATGTTTATTAGTTTGTGACGTACGTAGTAGAGTCATTGAGTTCGAGGAATGGCAGCCTAGTGTCGCTGTGGTGCTCTATAGCGGAGAGTTTCCACCAAAGAATGTTGCTGTGACAGTTCATCGCTAGTTCCAGCGATAGGCAGTTGCGTGAACACAGCAGTATGGCAGAACTACGGTATTTGCTATGAAGGGTAGTTGAATACCAGCGGCTGAATTTGAGAATGTCGTACAGTAGTTCGAGCAAACGAACAGATGGGACTTATGGTGACGATGGAATACGTGGCCTTGATTAAGGTGTAGCCTCAGCATTTCCCTGGCGAGAAAATGGGAAACCACGGAAATCCAAATTAAGGGCTGCCGGCAGTGGGATTCGAACCCACTATCTCCCGAATGCAAGCCCACTGTTGCGCACCCATCACTGCACGGCCAACTCGCTCGGTAAAGGACACATTGCAAGTTCTGCCAAAAATTAGGCGTATCCGCTAGTGAAACATTTGATATGATCAAGTCGAAATCGCCCGGATCACCGCGACGGGAAAAAAGACGCGAAAAGGCAGGTCAAAAGACTGTGTGATCCTTGAACTGTTAGCGCTAGTCCACGAACATATCGACAGCAGTACGTGTATAGGTGTACACTGTGTTGCTTACACTGTAAGCGCAAGTCCGAGAAGTAATTGACACGCCGCATTGCCTACACGGTAGGCGCATATCCAGGAACTTAATGACCGTAGTCGTATTTTATCATTAGCATCCGTACAATCGAAACCTGATAACTCAAGGTCGACCTCACTTGGTCATTCAATAGTCCATAGTACATAAGTATGGTTAATACATACTGTACGTATTTTTATTCCCAAGGAATGACTGTGTTAACCTGATTTTATATTGGTGTATAACTTCTTACTGTTTGGGTCTTAAAGGAATTTGAAAGTTTCCGTCTTCATCCCTTGTTTTTGGGACACCTCCCCCCCACGAATGGTAAAACAATGTGTACCAGGATATCAGTCGTTCTTAGTTTGTCAGTAGTTGAGTCAACTACGGTCAAGTAAAAGGAATCGCAGTAAAATTCGTAACTAGGTTCGCAAAAATAGTGTTGCAGATATAGGGTGGCCAAAGTAAGATTGACCCGGGAAATATTTATAATACTAACGCGAATTGGATCCCTCTTAATGAACAGGAAAACTGCCCATAACAGGAAATGCTGGAAACCGTGGTTTCGATTCACGAATAAGTTGCTGTAACATGTCTGCATGTACGCATCTCCCGTATCTCCTCAGTTCGTTGCTGTGCCCTTACGAGTGAGTGAGTATGAGGATCGGACGTATTCAGTGGTCAATTAAATACAACACAAATTGGTGCTCCCGATGAAACAAACATGTGTTCGTTGTCGAGTGTTATGCGAAGCTCGATTCATGGAAAACCTGTATGGAACTGTTTGCGCAAGAGTTTAAGACTAGAAGTATTTTGGCAAATCTCCGTAATGTCTGCAATGCAAAACTTAGTGGCAAAATGGCATAAAACGGGCTCTGTAGCAAATACAATCATAATTACTGGAAAAGAGTTCGAAACCAGAAAATATTCATCAAGTTAAGGAAAGCCTGGAACGAAGTCCGACAAAATCTCAACGCCGTTTATCTGGCAATTAATGTATCGTCGTGTCGAAACTATATCAAAAACGACCTGCGTCTGTAGCCTTACAAGTGTGCAGTTGCGTATGAATTAAAGCGTCCAGACGAACCTTAGCGTGATGAGTTCTGTTGGTGGTTTTAGAGAAAGTGGAGTCAGAAAGTTTGGTTCCTCAGCTTTCATTTCTTGCATATTTTGTGATATTCATTATCCAGGATAAATTCTGCGTCAGTCCTGCTGTAAATATTCTCAGGACCAGTTTTATTTTTCCCAACCGGTATAATAAATATGTGTGATGAAGAGGCTAGATCAGAATCAGTTGAATATTTAGAACTAGTTGTTGAATTGAGTACAATTATATATTTGCTCTGGAGAGAATACAACTTTTGAAGTTAAAATACCCCGTGTTAGCATTTTAGTTAAACTGCTCTTTAGGTTACGACCCCCGAAAGTAAGGTCTAGCTACTGTGTATATTTGGTATTTTATTTCATCTCTCTTGCTCACATCTGCCGTAGACTAGTATCATTTAAAATTGGCTGTAGTATTCTGGATCCCTGTGGTAACATATAACCTCAAGAAGGTTAATATTAAAAGTAATCAAAGATTTAAGATGTTATATCTTTTTTCAGAGGCCTGAGAAGAAGGGTCACGAGTTCAATCAAGTCACAAGCTGCGCACCATGTGACAGTTGAAGAATGCCTAAATGTAAGTATTTTTTGGAGAATACATTTTTTTATAAATTCAGACATCAACCTACAGTATATGGGCCTAGTTGAGGATACAAAATTGTTATTGTGATACTTTCTTAATGACATTGACTTATTTACTAGCACCTCGCTCCATTTAATTTAGATAACTATCATTGTATTTAGTAACATTGGCCAGCAGGATTTTGTTCGAAGAATATTGTCTGCTACGTTGCTGAGTTACACCCAAAATCCTCGCCACGTTAGAAATGGTGGAGTGTGATTTTCTCTGAAAGGAAGTGAAATGGCATATGGCTTTTAGTGCCGGGAGTGTCCGAGGACAAGTTCGGCTAGATCGATTTGAGACCGTAGGCGACCTGCGTGTCGTGATGAGGATGAAATGATGATGAAGACGACACATACACCCAGTACCCGTGCCAGCGAAATTATCCAATTATATTTAAAATCCCGACCCTGCCGGGAATGGAATCCGCGACCCCTGTGACCAAAGGCCAGCACGCTAATCATTCAGCCATGGAGCCGGACTCTCTGAAAGGAATGATCGTACATTAAAAACCAGCACACCAATAATTTGCCTAACTTAACAGTGCTGTTTTGGGGAATGGATCATTAACAGTTCCATTTAAAAAGTAAATTTGCTATCTGTACCCCTCAGACAAGGGAATGTTTAGGAATATAAGACATAAATCAATAACTGTAACGGGTACCGGGTATTTGATGCGGTCTTATTTATTCAATCAGTGTATGTGCAGTATTTGAAGGGGTACCTAAAGTGAAATTTTTTTGTATGTGAAAATATGGTACGTGGCAGAAACTTTACTAAACTTCGTCTCCGGGAATATACATGAATAAGACTGCAGGTTTTAGTTTTCTATCACGTGTATCGTTTACGCGGAAGGACATAGATATTAAATATTTCCTAACATTGATATTAAAACATCTTAAGCCAGATTTCAATCATCTCGTTGAGAGAAATTTCTGTGACTCAACATCTTAAAACCTAGTGTCTTGAATCAAAAAACTGGAATTTTAATACTTTAGGATTTTGAAAATCAGAATGAAAGGAAGACGCTTTCTGTAACTGTTCCTTATTTTTCACAAAATTGGAAGGATCTGTGTGTGTGTGGATTACAAAACTTAAAACATCTGTCAACATGAATTTAAAATTTAGCGTTTGCTATTATAAGGTATTGCCTTTACTGGAGAGATGTAGTGTTTTCAGAGCACTGTGTCTTCTGGTATGGGCTAGAATAAATTTGTGACTTTCTTTGATCTGTCTCAGTCTTATCCTTGCCTTTGACAATATGAAAGTGACCGAGGTATGAGCGATGCTAGTAATACCATTCCTTATGCAGCCAGTCCCTGTTATGAGTGGTGTGAATATATTGCCCATAGGGTCGGTTGGTGCATGCATTTCAGTGGGCTTGGCAGACTGGTATGTGATAGCAACTTCTGGATCGGCGAGGAAAGCAACGGGAATCTACCTCACTCCTCATTTCCCTAGTATGCCTCTTCAGTGACACCTAGGCTATCTATGACAGCTGTTGGTGGAGCTGTGGAGGATCAAACCAGCCTTCGGGCTGAATACCCAACAACAAAATTATATGGTACCCTCACTTTACCTTTAAAATAAAGAAATTAAAATAAATTAACATCAACTGTAAGCTTACGAGCTGAGGTTTTCTGGCTGGAACTTGAAGGTAACCTTATATGCAGCCTTCATTGGTTTAGTACCTAACTAACTAACTAACTAACTAACTAACTAACTAACTAACGTGTTTTTCAGAGTACTTGCGTAGACCGAGCTGAGTGGTTCATACAGTAGAAACGCTGGACTTCGGAGCCCAAGCTGAGGGGTTCAAACCCGGCTCAGTCTGGTGGTATTTAAAGGTGCTGAAATACGCCAGTATCATATCGGTAGATATACAAGCATTTGAATGAACTCCTTTCTTTGCTAGTGGCTTTACGTCGCACCGACACAGACAGGTTTCATGGCGACGATGGTATAGGAAAGGGCTAGGAATGGGAAGAAAGGAGCCGTGGCCTTAATTAAGGTACATCCCCAGAATTTGCCTGGCGTGAAAATGGGAAACCACGGGAGACCATCTTCAGGCTGCCGACAGTGGGATTCGAAGAATGAACTCCTGTGAGACTACATTCAAGCACTTCGACATCTAGAAAAAAACTATAAAATTTGTTAGTATGACTTGAAACTAATGGTTTGGGTCACGTAGCTATCAGCTTGCATTCGGGAGATAGTGGGTTCGAGGCCCACTGTTGCCACACCCTATCCCATCGTCGCCATAAACATACATATGTCGATGCGATGTAAATCAAATTGTAAAAACAAATTAAAAAATAGGAGATTATTATTACAATGCATATGAAGGCGTCATAGTATTGAAAGATGACAACTTTCTTGTGTTGTAGTTCACTGCAGAACAAAGTTTTCTTCACTTTTGATGTCACTAAAGCACTGTGTATTCGTCAATACAGCTAGACGTTTCTAGGCGAGACCTCTATTCCGGATCTGAACTTGAACCATGTTTATTGAACAAGTACGAAAGTTTTCGATTACTCACAATAGAGGCTCGTTCTGTCACTCCACCACCCTTGCCGCATACACAGAATGTCAGAGGTGAATGGAGCACGGTCTAATAGAAAACTGATTTTCTAGAAGCGAATTCAAGTTTTGCATACGGCTGATTCATCAGATTCATCTGTGATGGTTTTTCCTTTATAATGAAATAATTTTAGTAAGATTTGAGTTTAAAATTGTTAAGTGGGCTTTTGCAGCAATAAATTCATCAGCAGGTCACCTATGTGGTTACGTGAACGATTCGTATCCATGAAATTTCATTTTAATTTTTGTCCTACACGGAAGATATTAATATATTTTACGCAAATCAATAGTAAAATTAGCGGTAAATTAATAAACACCACTATTACTAGAGAAGTAGATATACTTTGCTACATTACAGTTATGAATTCTACCGGGATACAGCACTTCAGTATGTCTTTTGTTCATGTAACACTTTTGTGTGTGAAGCCTTTGCTCACTTCTCTGAATTTCTTTGCTTTGCTTTGCTTGATATTAACTGGTGGGACAGTTTTTTGACTTCAGCCCTTAATTCATTTAAATAATGTAAGTACTTGTCCAAAGATCATGCTACTTTCCTTTCAACAAAAATCATTTTTGTGTTATTTACGATATAATTTTCACCTCCATTTTCCCTCTTGAACTGTCCACGCTAGTCATGATGAACAGAGATATTGAGAATTCACAGACATAGCACTCCCATTTGTTAATACTAGCCCTGGACCTCATTAAGGAAACAAAAGACGGCACGATGAAGCGGGATGCTATAGCGAAATAGTCGCGGTAGGTACGTATGCATATTTCTGTAGTAATAATGATAATTATTAATTTACCGCTAATTTCACTGTTGATTTGCGTGAAAACAATTATTATCCTCCATTTAGGACAAAAATTGCAATGAAATGTCATGGATACGATTCGTTCACGTAATCCATCTCTGTGTTTTTAATTATATTTCTAAGGTTGTTCTTATGCGTACCATACAAGGAACTGTAATTCCACATGCACTGTACAATGGTCACATGTTTACATGACTTTTACGTCAAATAGTCCCTTCTGCAGTAACTCTGCACTTAGAAATATTTACTATTTCTCCAAAAACAACCTGTACCGTCCTGAAGTTTGAATGGAAGTGGTGAAATATATCAGTTACTGACATTTAAACTCAGGTAAACGAATGTAAGATTTTTACTTCATATAACTTGTCGATTTCGAATTGTATGACTGATGATTACCTCAAAAAAAGGTCAAAACTCTTGCCAGAAACATGAAATGTTATTTTTTAGTTATTTCATTCAGTATTATATTGAAAGGCGGATGATTCCTTTCCTATTTTCATAGGCCTATTTGTTTTTAAAAATAGCCGGTCATTAGACGCTGTAATACCAAGCTGCCTTTTTTTAAAATTAATTCATTGGTTAATAAAATCTCACTGAGTTAAGCAACATTGGGCATGGTCACATGGATGATGATCATCTCCGTACTTTCTGAAACTTATTGCAGGCTCTACTTTACCCACGCCTGAACATGTCATGTTAAGGATAGGTAAACTGATAACTGAGCAAATAAAAAATATGGACATCTCTAATCTAGACTTCATAAGACAAATAACATGAAATGTATGAACAGTGAGTTTCTCTCATCGGTTGGCCGGCAGGCGCGCCAAGATGATCTGCCTCCCGTTGACTCTTCACTCCCCGCTCCGAGACATAGCAACAAGGCCAACACTTCGCTCACTTTATGTGTGCATGACATAACTAAAATTAAGAAAATTAAGAATTAAGAATTAAGAAAATAATCTCGTACCTTATGAGAGGAGATGTTGGAAATGTTCTCCTTCTGCTTTCACAAATTTCTGGCATGGTTTCAATTTGATCATTTTCGTACTCCGCCATGCTGAGATCTTGGAACCCCCGGCTTCTTGTCCAAGTCTTCTTAGGGATTTCGTAGGTGTATGTTCTAATCTTTCTGCGATTTCATTTACATCTTCCTCGTTAAGTACACGTTGTTTTAACACTTCGCTTCTTATTGAGTAAAGACCCAGTTCCTCTCAATTTGTTTACGAGTTTCTACACGGTCTCTCTCTATGTGGAGGGCGTACACCTGGAAAATGTTTTGTAAATGGCGTAACGACTTCCCTTCAAGACTCTGTTTTCACATAATTATCGTACATAAATACCCTTTCGTCTACCGTGTACACGTGTGGAGGCATTATGAGATTATACCCAAGAACATTGGATCAACACTTAATACACGTTCTAAGCACGGACCTGAACTGCGAAATGCCGGCATTCCCGTGTTGTCGATGCGCTGTGTAACGGGAAGTGACGATCCAACGGGAGGCAGATAAGCTGGGCGGGCTTGCCGGCCAAGCGATGAAAGAAACTCACTGTACATAATGAGACTAATAATGCGAAGATGATGAAATTACGGTGATAGACAGATGCCGATTGATTGAAATTCATGATGTTGCCATTGGACCCATAATACTTACGTGTGGCTAGTTCTAGCCTTGAGCAGCCATTCCAAAGCAGACCCTCCGACAAGGGTGGACGGTATCTGCGTGTTATTGTAGTGGAGGGTAATGTTGTATGTGGTCTGTGAGTTGAAGGGATGTTGGGGACAGTAAAAACACTCAGTCCCCGAACCAATGTAATTAACCACTTGAGGTTAAAATCTGCGACTCCTCCGGGAATCGAAACCGGCGACCTCCGAACCGAAGAGCACTACGCTGACTATTCAGATAAAGAACCGGAATTGGAGCTATGAACATAATAATCTTTTCTTTTTTGTTTGTTTGATTCGTAAAGTCCAACTAAGGAGCGCGTGTGAACTCATTTAGCACAACGTTTCTTCTTGTCTTCCCAAAATCTCTTCATCCTTCTGTAGCTCCATCCTGTAGCTCGTCTTTTAGGTTGATCAGCAAATTTGTGTTTGTTTATGAGATTTCTCAATTTACTTCTCTCTTTCAAGATTTCTATATTTGTACCAATTTCCGGAAGGTCTTTGTTTATTTCTATAAGTCAGTTGCTGCGATTTCTTTAGAGATACTGCGAGATTTAGTATTTTTCTTGTTAGCCTATTGTTATCCATCCTGATCAGGTGACCATAGAATTTTAATCTTCTTTTTCTATTGGCGTCTGTGATTTTTTCTGTTACTTTATTTCCTGTGATTTCCTTTTCATCCAAATAACAGTTTCTCATTTAGGTCATAGAATTGTCCTGAGAATTGTCCTGTCTTGTTTTTCGATTTTTTATTTCTGATCTGCCAGAGTTTCTGATGCATCAAGGGCTTCTGGTTTGACAACTGTCGTGTACTATCATAAATTTGTGTTTTGGGATATAGATTTTTTGTTGTATTTGCTTAGACAATTGTGTATGTTTTTTTTTAATTTGGCAATTCCTTCTTTGTTTGCTTGGTGATTTATCCCGTTTGGTTGTATAATTTCGCCTAGGTATTTGAATTTACCTACTTGGGAGACTTTCCCATATCTAGTGATTAGTGGATGGTTGTTAAATCCTGATTTTGTACCTTTCATATACTTTGTCCTTTCATATAGAATTTGCAAACCTGTTCTTGTCGCTATTGTATGAAGTTTTCTACGGTCTGGAGTGTCCCTTGTTTGTTGTTGGATGGGATTGCCAAGTCATCTGCAAAGGCGAGGCAATCAAGGTGAATTTTGCTTATGAGAAGTCTACCAATATTGATCTCTTTAGTTTCATTTTCCATTCACGAACCACTTTTTCCAGAACTAGATTGAATAGTAGTGATGATAATCCATCGCCTTGTCTGACCCCTATTCTAATTTCGAATGGGTCTGAAATTTCTCATAAAAATTTAACTTTCGCTGTTGTGTCTGTTAGAGTTTGCTTGATCAATTCCCTTGTTTTTCTGTCAACTTGAAATTACTCAAGTGTGTTGAATAGAGTCTGTCGGTCTATTGAATCATACGATTTTTTTTAGTCAACAAAGGTAATTATTCTTTGTTTCGTTTTACGAATTTTTAAAATACTTTTTGGTTTAAAACTTGTTCTTATAATAATCTTTATTCATAACTTCTGTAGACTATTATTAATTTTATGCACCGAACATCTAGCTGAGCCGTTTGGGCAATTCATCTCTTTGCTTGTATTCGGGAGATAGTGGGTTCGAACCCCAGTGACGGCAGCCTTTCAAATTCCTTTCCGTGGTTTCCCATTTCCACACCAGGAAAATTCTGGCTTGGGCTGTATCTTAATTAAGGTAACGGCCGCTTCATTTTCCCTCCTAGACCTTACCCATCCCATTGTCACCATAAGACACCATAAGATTGTCAGTAGGACGTAAAGAAAATTGTATACTTAAACATAAAATAATGTTCAGGCTTGCTGAATTATTCTGTATTCCTTTGTAATTTCAATAAGAATAGTTAAAATATCCACAGTTCTAGTCCTTTAGGCAAGCAACTCAATGAAGAAAATATCCTGGAGGTATGAGCCACAAATTTTAGGTAAATAAAATATAATAATGAAAATATATTCTTATTTATTCCTAACAATTACACTCACTTTCTTAATCATCGTTACCCGGTCGATTAGATTAACAGTTTGCCTTCTTCTACCACTACGAGCGCTAATGTGAGTCAATGAAGAGATTCACTTAACTACATTCGGTGTGGACATTTTTCAAAAAAAATCAAACAAAGCGCCTGAGAGAATTGAACCAAGGAACACATTAGGGAAAGAATTATGTAAGTAAGTTAATTTGGCTAGGATTTGAATAAAAAAGAAAACAAGTAAGGAAACAAGAGGTTTTAGTCTAATTTTCCGGAACTGCGTTTAGGCCGGAAGTAATTTTCGAAATTTGTTTTACGTTTTGATAGAACTATCCAAGACTCACAAATTGAGACCTTTCCGGGCCTTTTAGCCCTTCAAGTTTCGGTACGATTGAGAAAATGGCTTAGTTTTACATTTTTCATTGTATGCGGAACCCTGCTTTGCTAAGAAATATGTTTAACTTTAAAAGAACCTTAGTTATTTAATATCGGCAAGCTGAGTGGCTCAGACGGTCGAGGCGCTGGCCATCTCAACCCATCTAGGCACCTTCGATGGTGGTACAATCTAGAGGTATTTTAAGATGGTGAAATACGACAGCCTCGTGTCGGTACATTTACTGGCATGTAAAAGAATTTCTGCGGGACAAAATTCCGGCACTTCGGCGTCTCTGAATACCGTCAAAATGTAGTTAGTGGGACGTAAAACTAATAAAATGAGTGTTATTATATATCTTGTTAAGATATATAGTCCATAATTGCCTTTATTTTGTTTGTTTGCAAAAGTTTATAATAAGGTTCATTCTCTGTGTTTGCTGGTTTTAATTTGTTTTAAATCCATCCCAAAATTCAACTAATCTCTCTGAAATCTGTTCATAGTAACTAATCGTTCGTACTGTAGTGAGTGTGTGTTTATAGAAACATAAACACTAAAACCATACTCGATAACGTTTAACGATGTATAAACATTGCATTCGATGTATTTGCCTTCGTGTGGTCAGTTATTAATTTCAGGGCATAAATCTGATTGGTTAGATAAATGTAAACCACTTGACGGCAAATAGCTGTATTGAGTATGACTGATGAGTGGTATGGTACCCATGCTCTTCTCTCTTTGAGTCCTGACCAAACAATATATGACACACTTTGTTCTGCTGAATACGAGTCCCCCTCAATCTACCAGAGTACCCTTCAGAAACTTAGCTGTTAGCTACCTAAATGATTAATTTTACACGAAATAATTGTCGTTATCAATGCAAAATATCTGTATTAATAGTACATGACATTATCATTATTATTATTTTCGGTTAGTTCAGTGACCACAATGCTAGCCTTAACTCTTAGCTATGGTCGTATTTTGCTTTTTCTTGGACCAGTATGCTTTCATTATCTTGCTGTGTGCCTGCTACCTTCCATCCGTTCACTTAGGTCTGGTGTTCCCTGTACTCCTTTTGCTTGTAAGGGACAGTGGGAAGACTCACTGTAGGAAGGCCTATAGGTACCTAGATAGGTCCTCTGTGGTCTCTAATGGTATCTGCAGTTTCTCCAGGTCTGATTTTACTGAGGTGATCCACCTAGTCTTAGAAGCCTTTCCCCTGCTTGTCACTGGAGGATTCTGTTGGTGAGTCTGCTGGGTTCAGGCAGATCATGTGCCTGTAGGAGGTCAGTCACCTTGTCCTCATACACGTGATTTGGTCTTCCTGATATTCGTAGAGCACGTTGTTGTGCCTGATCCTGAAAGTGCCAATCTCCTCTCTTATGTGTCTAAGTATCCTCCTCAAGATCTTCATCTCTTTAAGTTCTAGTTTCCTGAGTGGGCACTTTCGATTCATCAAGAGGCACCCAGACGCGTAAAATACAGACGGTCTTAACTACAGAGTTGTAGTGCTTCGGCTTTAGGTTTTTGGATAGGCAGTTGTAGGTATAGATGCTTTTTCAGGAATGATAGGCCCTCTCTTAGTGCACATGGCGTCTATGGCCAAAGTTATTATTATTCGGCTTACTTAAGTATGTTTCTGTTTTCTAATTACTTATCTGCGAGATTATGCTAATATATCAGGGGCGACGTCTGTGAGCTAATAATAATAATAATAATAATAATAATAATAATAATAATAATAATAATAATAATAATAATAATAATAATAATAATAATAATAAATGGTCATGTTACCGTGTTTCTGTGGATCGCAGAAAGATGTGAAAGAAGGTGCGGGTGGGAATGGGTCTATCTACTATATCAAAGATTGAGTTAAAAGTTTTACATACGATATATTTCTCTTTAAATCACAAACTGAACAACTTTTCACTTAGTGAAAGAATAAGGTGATAGGTACAAATAGCAATCTTGAAACAAGAATTGGACAATCTAAGATTAGACAATTTAACAGGTTTGGGCTACAAGCCCCTAATTTCCACTTTACAATATCGGCAATTAGTGTTTACATAGACAAAGCAAGAGCACTTTGCTCCAACAAATTTACAGACTTCCAGGGGCACCCCTCAATATTACAGTTGAATTTAGAAATCACACCAAAGAGCTTACATCCTCTCCCACTTTAATTAATTTCCTACAGCCCGCTTAAGGCAACATTACACAAAACCTTACAATCTCTAGCCTCTCTAGGCACAATTTACAATTTAAAATTTTTACATAGGGGTATCAATTACCCAACCTACGAGGCCTTCGAGGAACGAAGAACAGGTTAAATTACTGGCCCGAACACAAAATGAACGGAGGCGTAAACTTGTACTCTTAGAAAATTAAAAACCCTAATTGGGCTCTCGGCCGGAGGATGCAGAGGCGATTCCCAGGCTACTGAGGTGACTAGAATGGAAATTAATCTAACACTTTACAGAAAATAGAAAAGGTTACAAAATCATAGTCATCTCAAATTAAATTGAAGGGGAACTCAAGAGGGTAACGCACTCTCTATCCCCGATTTACAGCTTTAAGAATTTATGAAATTTTACATTAGCCGAAAGAAGGTCTATATTTTAGAAAACAAGAGGTTACATAATTAGAAATTTGAACCTTCCCCTCGTGTAAGTCTGCGGAGGTAGCTACAGAAAAATAAGACTGGTGGATATTACCTTGGCTGATGGACTGCCAGGTGAAGAATGAGGCGATCAAAAGACAAGGTAGCCGAAAAGCCGCAGCTTATATACGCGAGGGGGCGGTTCGAGAGGGTTCTGGACTAATCAGGGCACACCGTCTCAATTTTATTGTCAGAATCAATAATTCCACCCAAAAACCGAAAAGAAGCCTGTGATAGGCTGAAAAATAATTACAGAAAATTCCTTATTGGCCAGATTTAAAAACTGGCGGAATGAGAAGAAGTGTTGGAAACCTTGAAATAACAAAATCAATGAAGGTTAATTTAGTTAATAAAACATAATAACCCAAAACTTCCTTAATTCATTAATTCTTTTACCTTGCACCAGAGTGCATTACCTCCGTTTTTATAATGACATCTATGGAGAAAATTTCAGACTTGATGCACACCAAAACAAAACAAAATAAATCCAATCAGTTTAGGAAACTTAGACATGACAAACTTCTCAATTATTCAGTAGTGACATCTGATTAATGTCCCAACTTCATGTAGTAGCAGTTTCACGTTTTGTTTGATAGATATAATTCATTAAGGCGCTTCTTTTGAATGTGCGGGGTTGAGGTGTACCTCCCGGTACAGGTCATATGACTGTAAGCCTTGTTGAAGCCCATTTCCTATGTCCTAGAAGGTTTGAGTGAGTCAGGCCGGAGACCAGTCTGAGGGCTCTCGACGGCGTCTTCTTCTATTGTGCTTTTCATATGGTGTATCGGTGGATTTTCTTCAAGATAAAACTAGAACGCTCGTTATATTCTGGCGGCACTCCGAGGATTCAACGCCAGATGTATAAAAATAAGCTCGCAGCCAATAGGCGATGGTGATGAGTTGTATTGATGTCTTGTCGCGGGACATGTGTTAAGTAGTTCATTGTGTGGAGCAGCAGTATGCAAGTTATCGAGCTTGGGTGGAGTCGTGACAGTGTACATTCATCGTGCGTTGTGTTAGCCGAAGTTCGGGTGTTTGACCTGGCTGCTTGGAGCTGCTCTGTTAGGTGTCATTTTTGCGTGCGGAACGAAGTGAAAGGTGAGACCTGCCAATCGAGATTACGAGGGATTGTCGTTTCAGGTAAAGGCTGCTAGCCGGAGAACCGCTGCAAAGACAAGTGTCTTTTTTTTAAATAGCCAGTAATCAGTGAAATGTTATCATTTATACTAACTGGGTCATCCTCAATTAAATTAGTTTTGTAAAACAAGCAATGTCTTTGTGTATTATTATTATTATTATTATTATTATTATTATTATTATTATTATTATTATTATTATTATTATTATTATTATTATTATTATATTTTACGTCGCACCGACACAGATAGATCTTATGGCGACGATGGGATAGGAAAGGCCTAGGAGTTGGAAGGAAGCGGCCGTGGCCTTAATTAAGGTACAGCCCCAGCATTTGCCTGGTGGCTTTAATGAAGGTACAGCCACAGCATTTGCCTGGTGTGAAAATGGGAAACAACTGAAACCCATCTTCTGGTCTGCCGACAGTGGAGTTCGAACCCACTATCTCCCGAATGCAAGCTGGTAGCTACGTGACCAAACTGCGCGGCCACTTGCTCGGTTCCATTTGTCTCCAAGCCCACTAGATGGCAGAATAAACCGAAACTGTCTTAGGCGTCAATGCCTGAGTTTTAATTAATTTCGTCAGGTGAACATCAAATGTGTCATCAGAGATCTTTTACATGGCGGCATCACATGACTAATGGACTTTCTTCCGCTCTTCAGAAATCCGACTACCATTGCCGTGTATGAACCCGCTACCTTGGGATCCGTAAGACGACACTGTACCACTGGTCCGCTGAGGAAGGGTAAGACTGAAAGATTTCAGGGAAAAGGTAGGAATCCCAATAAATATAACCAAAGTGAAAAATGTAATTGTATGCTGTGGGTGACTTAATGTATCTAGATTGAATTTCACACCCGGTTAGAGTACGAACTGAGTAACACGTTGGGTACTTACCATCTCAGTACTTGTTAAGGCGACCGTGCAGCGAAGAAATACCAGATGCATGTCAAAGGAAAATACGCTGTATGTCAAGGGCCCATAAACTTGAATGAACTGCCGAAACTGTTGGTCTTGTTCCGAGAAAGAACTTGCTAAGTGTACTTAGAATTCAAATTCTTATATTTGAAATATTCACATATATTTTCTTCCCAG
The DNA here is from genome assembly GCF_040414725.1 of Anabrus simplex. Lineage (NCBI taxonomy): Eukaryota > Metazoa > Arthropoda > Insecta > Orthoptera > Tettigoniidae > Anabrus > Anabrus simplex. The sequence continues at coordinate 806,064,378 of NC_090265.1, forward strand.
GTCTAATCCTTTTCCAGTAAAATATACTTTATAGCCTTTGGCGCATGTTTTACTCGATTAAACCCAAAAGGAAGGACAAACTTATCAGAAAAGAATGATAGTTACATAAAGTCTCTAAAACTGTCCATATGATTTTTTTACGGACTTACGCGAATGCAGTATGGCCAGGCGAGTGTACGGCGGGGAAGCGTGTACCTTGCCCAGGCCCAAACTAGAATACGCGAGTGTGTTGTGGAGCTTTAGGAGTGAAATATGTGTGTATCAACTTTAAAGTGTGCAAATGGAATACCATATTTGAAATATTTACATTTTAAAAGAGCATATTAGTATCCACATACGGTTTCGTACAGAGAGCTGCTGCTAAATTTAAAAATGGAAAGTTTAGGATGTCGAAGGTATAATGTTAATTTACTAAATAATAAAATCCCAAATTGATTATACTGATTCATTTCCATACCGAATTTCCATCTGCCATTCCCAAAATCAAGATTTAATGTAATATTTTTAAACAAATAACATTAGAAAACCTTCCCATCATAATTCACCACTTAGAGACAGTGCAGTATATGTAACAGTTCATCTCGGAAAACTAATGGTCTCGATTTCAGTACAAACATGACAATAATTTTCGAAACATATTTCAAAAAGTGTAGTTTGATATACCACTGAGTATTTTTTGTGAATGGCAATGATGTCTGCTCTCCTATCTGACCCTGTAGAAGACATACGCTGAACTTCTTTGTAAACTTGCCACTTCTTTTCTCTTAATGCTGAAGATAAACCTGATCTAACACTTTGATGGCGGTTAATCCTTTGCAGTGCTCCCTTAGGGCAGATGCCAAGCGAGTATCCTGAAGTTTCAGACTCGCCACAGTCAGGATGACGGCGGTGGGTTGTACTTGTGCATCCTTCACAGACTACTCGACCCACTTATTGTGAGATGATGAACGACATTTTAAGGGCGTTTGTCTACTCCGGAGACGACAGTTCTGTACGATTATTCAACCAAAATTTGGCTTCCCTTCCTCTCAATGAGTCAGCAGCCCATGTATGAAAGGCTTTATCTCTTAAGACATTTCTTAATTGTCTACCAGTCCAACGGTTGTTATCAATTCGCTTATATTTAAAATGGTAAATACAGATTTCCTCTTACTCAGAAAATGGGCAATAATGACGCGAATCAGACGGCTACCGATGTTGAAGTGTTGTAAGGAAGCGCCCCGCTTGCACAAGGCCAGTGCATGACAAATTTTTCCAGAATAAATCATTCCATCTGGACAGACATGAGGAAGTCCAATCATTTCTTCCACAGCTCCTCTCAGTAACTTATCAACATACCCAGAAAGCTATTCTTAACCTTTATTAATGGTGCACACTGCAGGGGATATATGGAGAGTTTCTGATCAGGTTTCAGCAAAGGTGGACTACACAATTTGTTGATGTTTATACTCTCGTGTTTGATATCCGCAGCTTTATCAAAACAATGTCATCAAAAATGATAACACCACGATATCTGATGCGTTATTCATTATTAGTCAAAAAATTGATAATAGAATCGTCTGCAGTGGTAACTTTGGTAGATGCCAGACTATCATTTTTGAGAGAAATTAAAATTTACATGAAATACTTAAAACCCTATTTGGGCTTATAGCCCGGCGTACAGAGGCTGAGCCTGTACTACGGGGGTGACTAAATGAAGAAAAATATTTTACAGAAATTACTAGATATATTTTAAAGGTTACAAAATCGTAGTCACCTCGACACACCAAGTTGAAGGGGAATACAATAGGGTATCACTCTTTATTCTCTGCTTCGAGTAAGTTCTTTAGACTTGAGTGAGAATTTACATTAAGAAATAAAAGTTACATTGCGAAAGAAATTTGAAACCTTCCCCTCAAGCTAGCTTCCTAAGATTATTACGATGTTAAGCAGAATTTGCCATTACCTTGAGCTGGTGGACCTCCCGAAGATGGACGAGGGAACCCTTTTTCCCTGCTCCCGACGAACACGTTCTAGATTGGAGCGGTCACAAAAGACAACATGGGCCGAAAAGCCGAAAAGAAGGCTCCAGATTTCTCTGGGTCGAAACCCTGACACACCCACCATTTGCATTGGACAGTCAAATAAATATTTAAAATATTGATTGGTAAAAATGTACACATTTTGTAATTGGTTAACGAATTAAGTTGGCGCAAAGAGATAGAAGTGTTGATAACTCTTGAACACCAAAAATAATAAATAAACAATTCAGCTTAGGAAAACCTGCCATACAAAATTACTTCAAAATTAGTTGTTCATTCTCGCACCAGAGGGCGTATCTAAGTAGATAGTAGAGACATCTGTCGAGAAATGTTCAGATTATTTCCAAAATGAGTTTCCGATTTCCTGATCTGGATAGCCTTATAAAAGGCGCTAGTTTTAAATGCACGGACCGGGTGTACCTCCGGTACAATAATAATAATAGGTAAGGTAAGGGTTATTCTGCCCGAAGGCAAGTCCAAATCTCCGCAAAGGTGTTCCTGAGCCGGAGTTTACGTGCGGTAGGGTGGCCAGTTCCTTTCCGTTCCTCCATACCCTTGCCCCCCACCAACAGCGCGCGGCAGCCCATCCAACTCCTGACCACGCCCAAAGTTGCTTAACTTCGGAGATCTCACGGGATCCGGTGTTTCAACACGGCTACGGCCGTTGGCATAATAATAATAATAATAATAATAATAATAATAATAATAATAATAATAATAATAATAATAATATCTGTAAAATCAAAATTAAGTTTGTTCGTTATCCAAGCACTTACGCCACCACTGATCAGTATAAAAATTTTCACCAAGGCTCATGAGTTACTCAGACGCGTCGTAAAGGTAGTTTTATGGTCAAAGGTTTAATAAAATGAAATTGGTCGTAATGTGTAAAATAAAATTAAATGGCGAATGGCTTTAATGTCGGGAGTGTCCGAGGAGAAGTTCGTCTTCCCAGGTGGAGGTCTTTTGAACTGACGCTCCTAGGCGACGTGCGCGTCCTGATGAGTATGAAATGATGGTGAAGAACACACATACCATCCGTGCCATCGGAATTAACCAATTATGGTTAAAATTCCAGAACCCGCCGGGAATGAACCCGGGAACCCTGTGATCAAAGGCCAGCACGCTAATTATTTAGTCATAGACCCCGACGTCATAATATGTAATATCCGGGCAGAAGTTTTCATGTGTTGACGCCATTATTTATACCTAACTTTAAAGCTATTGGCTTTACGTCCCTCTAACTACATTTTTAAGATTTTCGGAGACGTCTACGTGCTGGAATTTAGTTCCGAAGGAGTTCTTTTACGCACCAGTAAATCTACCGACACGAGCCTGACGTATTTGAGCGCCTTCAAATACCACCGGACTGAGCCAAGACCGAACCTGCCGAGTTGGGGTCAAAGGCCAGCGCCTCAAACGTCTGAGCCACTCAGCTCTGCGTTATTTATACCTACGCTCTTAAGGATTGGACTGAACACATGAAAAGCATGGAGGTTATAATAGCAAGAAATATGGTCAACCGGGCGAGTTGGCCGTGCGGGTAGAGGCGCGTGGCTGTGAGCTTGCATCCGGGAGATAGTGGGTTCGAATCCTACTGTCGGCAGCCCTGAAGATGGTTTTCCGTGGTTTCCCATTTTCATACCAGGCAAATGCTGAGGCTGTACCTTAATTAAGGCCACGGCGGCTTCCTTCCAACTCCTAGGCCTTTCCTATCCCATCGTCGTCATAAGACCTATCTGTGTCGGTGCGACGTGAAGCCCCTAGCAGAAAAAAATGGTTAAACCTCATACAAAAGTACAGAACTAAACTCTTCGTCGGTACTTCCCAGCATTTTGCTCTATCGCAATCTAGCGATTGAAAATTAACCTCAATTCCATAAATGAGTATCAAATGATCGTTTACATGTGGTGGATTTGGCTCTGTGATACAACATAGCGTCCGCCTCTGTGGTGTAGTGTTTAGCATGATTAGTTTCCACTCCTGGAGGCCCGGGTTTGATTCCTGGCTCTGCCACGAAATTTGAAAAGTGGCTCTAAAGCTGGAACGGGGTCCACACAGCCTGGGGAGGTCAACTGTGTAGAGGGAAGAGGAGGTGGTTCCATTCTCACCTCAGCCATCCTCGAAGTGGTTTTACGTGGTTTTCCACTTCCCTTCAAGGCAAATGCCGGAATGGTACCTAAATTAAGGCCACGGCTGCCTCCTTCCCTCTTCCTTGTCTATCCCTTCCGATATTCCCATCCTCCCACAAGGCACCTGTTCAGCATAGAAGGTGAGGCCGCCTGGGCGAGGTACTCCCCAGTTGTCTCCCCCGACCCAAAGTCTCACTCTCCAGGACACTGCTCTTGAGGCGGTAAAGCAGGGCCTCTCAGAGTGCATGCGCGTGGTGCATGCACTGTGCACGGTGCAAAAGACGACTTGGCTTGGTTGACTAGAGTGCAGACCCCCCCCCCCCCCACTCCCCGATTTGGAGCAATAGCGCTTACTCTCTCGCCCCTCACGCCTGTCTCGCTCGCTCCGCCTGTCTCCCTCTGCCCCACTTGCGCCGTAGCGCTCCAAATCCGGACTGACTTGAGCCGAGTATAGGCGAGTTGAGCCGAGCTTAGCCGAGTAGCCCAGAGACGAAGCGTTGATCCGAGCCATGCCGAGCGGCAACGATGCACAGTGCACGGAGCTCTTGCGCCTCTATCTGCACGCGTGAGATTTTGGGCGTTTGAGAGGCCCTGCGGTAAAGGGCCGGATCCCTCGCTCAGTTCTAGGGGAAAACCAATCCTGGAAGGTAAACGGATTAAGAAAGAAAGAAGAAAGATGCATCATAGGAATTTACTGTCTGGAATGAGTATTGAGTGACTGCTTTCACGCGCATTTCCTTAAGTATGGTCATTCCAATCTACAGTATACAGACTTCGTATTAGTCGCACACTGGATTACTGTACTTGCTTCAATGGTTTATACCATAGTTTTCCATTCCTCTGCGTGATATAATCTTACGTTATATTACCACAACAGTTAATGTGTATTACCTCATTACCTGTGCAAGTACATCTGTGTGGATATTAATTAACAACACGATACATAGTGGGCGGAGCCCGTAGGAAATTGCTAGTAATATTATAACATCATAAATGATTAGGATAATATTGAAACGCATACATCTGTAAAAGTGAACAAACAGGTACGAAGTAACTATTTAATGGTGTTCAAAATTAAAATTGTTAAACGTGTGAAGCCTTCTTGGTAATATGTATAGTAATTATTATTTATTTCTAAAACGCATTAAATGTTAGTTTGAATTAAAATTGGATAAATTCAGGTAAAAATAGTATTCCTTTATATAGAGCAGAAATAGTGAATTATTAAGTTTCGGTGAACTGCCTTCTTCTTCTCCTCTTATTCTTCTTCTCCTCGATCCTACGGGCGGTTGGTAACATGCATGTCCTTCAAGCGTTTCCGTTGTTTGGCCATCAGATTCAAGTGGCTGTCGATAAATTGCACTCTAGGTCTTCCTTTCGTCCTTCTACTTTCCATTTTCCCTTCAGACAGGGTAAGGTACCAGTCAGAATAAAGACGCAAGTGGCAAACGAACTATTTCTGCTTTTATTCAAGGTTTCAACCAAGATACGTGTCTCATTTGCCCTTTTGAATATGTTCTCGTTTGTGACAATATCCAAACCAAACCAAACCGAACCCCATGGTGTAACTGCCAAGAAGGGGCCTACCATGTGACTACTGCACAGCCCAAAGGGCTGAAGATTACGAAGTGTTGCTTGATCAGCACGACGAATCTCTTCGGCCGTTATTCTTGGCTTTCTAGACCGGGGCCGCCATCTCACCGTCAGATAGCTCCCTAATTGTAATCAAATAGGCTGAGTGGATCTCGAACCAGCCCTCAGATCCAGGTAAAATTTTCTGACCTGGCCGGTAATCGAACTTGGGGACTCCGGGTAAGAGGCAGTCACGCTACCCCTACACCGCGGGGCCAGCTTGTGTCTCCATCAATTCAAGGTATTCCTAATAGTCGATGCCAGTACCATATCTCAAAGGCCCTGAGTTTCATGACTTCAGCTTTTCGTAGGGTCCACGCTTCTGAGCCATAGCTTACAACGCTCCAAACAAAACTTTCACGAAATGTTTTCGTACCCCCATGTAGATGGCCTTAGATGTTAGTAGATGAAAATGAAAACCTGCAAGTGTTTTCCAGTCAGTGACGGGGTCATAGATGGAATTAATGAAGCTCCCATCTTGCGGCGTGGATAGGAATTGTGCCTACTGCCGAAGCCTGTCGCACTCCTCTGGGGCAATGATTAATGACTGACAGATGAAATAAAATGGTATTGGAGAGTGTTGCTGGAATGTAAGATGACAGGGAAAACCGGAGTACCCGAAGAAAAACCTGTCCAGCCTCCGCTTTATCCAGCACAAATCTCACATGGAGTGACCGTGATTTGAACCACGGAACCCAGAGTGAAAGGCCGGCGCGGCACCACCTGAGCCACGGAGGCTTATTTAGATGTTAATAGATACATACTTTTTTAAGAAGTTCCCTTTGCCTGTGCAATCCGGGAGTTTACATCTCTCGTACACTTTCTGTCATATGTTATCAGACTTTCTAGATATTTGAATTCCTTTACTTGATCTAGGTTTTTTCCCTCCATCAGCACATTGGCAATTTGGTAATTGGCATGATGGGCTCGATCTAAACTAACACCAAGCAATTAACGTATTGCACTTCAGGCTCACTTTCTTAAGAAGGTGCCCTGTTATTGGTAGAAGAGATATCTGGAGGTTTTAAAAATGTTGGTAATATGTCTGTTAACATAATACTTGTAGGACAACAAGATAATACCTGTGTATTAAATATATTTCCTACTCCAGGTGACGTTACACAGAAACGAGTTTGTGATTGTTTGTTTCTCAATTTCAGGTTTGATCATTTGCATTGAAATGTGATCCTTTCATTGTTCACGAGTTTAAATCTCTCTCAGACTTGGTGTTGGGCCTTCTGGTGTAGTTTGCTAATAACAGATGTCGATCGGTAGCGGTCAAGGCCATGCTACCATAACCTCTGTGTGTAATTATTGTGGGGTTAGCTGCTTGTCACATGCCGACAATACTTTAATTAAAAGCGTTGCGACTCTGATATGACAATGTTAAAGCTATCTTCTGGTTTATGGATATCATTTTTTGATTGTGTAGAACAGCATTTCAGCTTTGTGTATCTCAATAGAGACAATATTGGCTGTGCTTTGCCATCATCTACGAGGTGTTTATCACATCCTCATATACCTTAGTACAGGAACAAGCTGGAACAGTTCATATTATTTTACAACTAAAAAAATCGCAATCTCTAAGTGCACACATAGGCAACACGTTTTACTTTAAAAAGTTGGTCGGAAACAAAGTGAACCGGGTATATAAGTGTTAGAGGGTTGGTCATGCTGATAAATAATATGAAATAAATAATTCGACATTTCGCACTGTTGTCATTTTGATGTTCAAAACATTTCTTAGCAAAGTAATTGTCCCCATGTTACGAAAGACGTAAAATTAAGCAATTTACTAAATTTTGCTGAAATTTGGTGGGATAAGGGGCTCGGAAACGTTCTAAATTTTGAATCTTGGATAGCTCTACATTCACTGACTGCAACAATTCCTGTCGGGTTTGGAAGCGATTTTGATTCTCAAGCTGTGAAACGCGTCTCCGGTCCTCTCAGTCAGGATCTTTCCGACCACAATTCTAACGTGTTTCGTGGACCAGTATAGTACACCGCTGCTTGTAGACATGTTGAACAGTCCGCTGCGAAACACCAACAAATCCAGCAACTTTACGCACAGTATGGCCAAGGGGACACGATTGCTGCCACTCTGTCACATCCTTACATATACCCATTTCCGCTTGAAACACCAATTTCTCACTGTAATAATTTCGTGTGGCTATTCCTAGCCGAGTGCAGCCCTTGTAAGGCAGACCCTCCGATGAGGGTGGGCGGCATCTGCCATATGTAGCTAACTGCGTGTTATTGTGGTGGAGGATAGTGTTGTCTGTGATGTATGAGTTGCAGGGATGTTGGAGACAGCACAAACACCCAGCCCCCGGGCCATTGGAATTAACCAATTAAGATTAAAATCCCCGACCCGGCCGGGAATCGAACACGGGACCCTCTGAACCGAAGGCCGGTACGAATGTCTCACTAATCGCTACAGCCACATGCTCACGTAGCGGCAGTGCGCGTGCGGTTGAGCACGGGACTCGTTCGCTACGGCATCTGTACAGGCTCAACGATCCGTCTGTGCGTGCACACTAGGGTGACTAAATTATTGTCCGGTGAGCTTATTTGGTGCCTGGCAAATGTGATTTTATATATCAGTAATGTCTTAGACCAGGTTACGCAATCAATTATTTCATCGTAATGATATTTATATTTCCTGACACAGGAAGTGACCAACTGAAAATTTCGAAGTCCTCGACTATGTGCACACATTGCCATAGAGATTTCTTGGCCAATATATATTTCCAAAGTATGAGCTAATATGGTACACTCCTCTGCTTTCAGAACACGTTCAAAAAGTCCAAAACGCTGCTCTCAAATTTCCTTGCTATGCACATTATTTGATGGAAAATGAGTATTGGAAAAATCTGTAGTAAAGAATGAGGCAATAAATATTTAATCAATGGATACTATATCATAGGACGAGGTATACGTAATTTTACACTGATTCTTTCTTACAAGAATCTGTTCGGTTTTTGTGTCAGAAATTGTACAGTGGGGAGCAAGGAATTTTGTCGAAACATCTAGTTCATCTAGTTACAAATAGTGTTTTTTACTACGTAATTTGCCGGCCACACCAGCCCCTTGATAAGACAGTCTCTGATTGGTTTGAAGTAAATTCCGGCACATACGTGTGAATGATTATAAACAGTACAGATTGGAAGTGAAGAAAATATTGAATATTCCATATCAGGTTAGTATATAAAGGTAGGACAACAATGCGAGGAGAGTAACTTATATATAATTGTACCTAATGATTTGCATGCCATAAGAGGACTTCCAGGTAAAATATGAACAGTTAAAACAGTGACCTTAGTTTCTTCATGCCCATCCTGTCATCATAATCATCAATTCCCCTATTCCATATGACACCGTGTAGGGGCAAATATGATTCCTCTCCAGTTTGTTGAAGAAAGGTCATATCTTGGTGAGAATAGAAAGGGGAAGAGTAAAGAAACGGTGAACCTGAGTCATTGACTATCTTGTAACCTGTGTCAACACCGGGCCCGTGGAACAATACTTCTTACGAACAGCAGTTCAGTGAAACATTTATCAACAGGTTGGCCCTAGTAGTGTTGGGTCAGTCGTACAATGAGAGCCTTAGTCAAATTGCCGATTGTTCCTTGTGCCTTTAATGAGTGAGTAGATGATACAATAACCCAGTGATGTCATGGGCTCAGCTGATCTGCGTTAAGCTTCCGCACAGCGTTATTGCTTCTAAAACAGTAGTAATTGACTTGTATGGTGCGTTTCATGGCTTAATTAAATTTCTAACAGCGTATTTTCGTGCGCTGCAGGTTATTATATCCAATTCACACAGGCCGTTTGCAGATTGTGTCATAATGGCAGAAAGTGAACCAGAAGCAATCACTCGCTAATACGATTCAGTATATCTTCATTCGTGATCCGATCTACATATCTCACATTCAGCATTCTTCCGTAACACCACATTAAAAAAACCCGTTTATTCTCTTCTTTTCACTCCCCTACAATGATATGCTCAAGACGAAAATCTTAAAAATATCTTTCATATTCCCATATGAATGTTCGAAGTGAGTAAATTTCTTTTCTTACGTCTTCCTTTCTTGTAATAGTCCGCATTTTATCTCCTCGTTACTTCTGTCACCGTTAGTTATTTTACTAACCCTTTTAAGACTTCATTTTCCAACCTAATATTTCCTGTATTTTGTGACTTCGTTCGACTGCACTCCATTACTTTTGTTTTGAACTTCTTTATGTTTATCTTGTATTCCGTCCCCGACTCTAAAATACGCTAAAACACTTGTCCACGGGCACCAACTGCAATAGAGTAGGCTACATTTTATTGTATTTTTATGTTTCTCAATAGGATCGATGCAATGGGGTTTTAACGGGTGTATAAGAACGCTATGACGGCCACCGCACTCGCGTTTACCGCTACGTGGCATACAGGAAGGATGGCAACGTCCTGCAGGACTCGCGGTTTTTAATGATATAGATTATTTACACTTTCTTTATATAAGAAGTGTTTTAAATTTACTTTCTTCTTCTTTCCGATGAGGCCTGCTAAGGACCACGTTCCAGTTTCAGTTCAGACCTTCACACTTTGTTGTTTTCCCTTCCGTTCCTTCCATTATTCTTTCACATTTTCACTATGCTGTTTCTTTCTGTCCTCGGACCACTTCGCACCAGGCTTCTTGTTCAATCTCCCTTGGAATCCTTCCATACTTACTACCGTCTCTCTAAAAATCTCTCTGTCCATAGTTCCTTCTTTTTTTATATTATTTCTTTCTAAATCTTCGTTTACTTCTTGAATCCAGCTAGTTGTTGCCTTTGGTCCCAAAGATACTTGAAAATCCTTTTTGTTAATCTGGGATCATCCATTCTGTAAATATGTCCAAAAAATTGTAATCTCCTTTTTCTTATAGTTTCTGTTATGTTCTCTATGTTCCTGTATATTTTATCATTAGATCTTAATTTCCACACTTCTGTTGTCTTCACAGGCCCTAAGAGTTTTCTCATGATTCTCCTTTCTTGTACCACAAGTTTATCTAATCTATAGTTTAGTACCCGGCGTTCACTTGCATATAGGCATTCCGGTTTCACCACTATGGTGTAGTGCCTTATTTTATAACTTTTAGGTAGTCACTTTTTTAGGTAGTCACTTTTTGTTATAAAAATTCTTTGTGATACCATATGCTTTTCCCATCTTGTGTACCCTTTCTTCTACTGCAGATTTGTCGAAACCATTTTCTTGAATTATTTCTACCAGATACTTGAATATCGTTACTCTTTCCACTCGACCAATATCCGTTGCCAAACATTTTGGAGCGTTCTTGATATTTGCAATACATTTTGTTATTCCTATGGAGATTCTCAAACCTGTCTTGTTGGCTATTTCTTCCAAGAGATTGATTTGTTTTGTTGCACTTGCTAGGTTTTCGGACAATAGCAAAATCGTCTGCACATGCTACGCAATTTATTTCAATGGCTTTGTTTTTCTCCCCAAAGTTACCAGCAAAATGTGTTATGTTCTTTAAGCTTTACATTCCAAATTCTTACAATTTTCCCTAGAACACAGTTGAATAGAACGGGTTACAAACCGTCGCCTTGCCGTACCCCTGTATGTATGTTAATAGGTTTTGATATCTCGCCCATAAATTTCACCTATTACTATTTCTTCTAAAACCAACCGTTTCTAACAGTGTATTATAATTTCAAAATAAACTATATTTAATGAAAATGTATTTTATTTCATGGAAAGGAATACAAGTGGAGCAGGATATATGTCTAGTTTTATAGCTTAAAGCCTTCATCCCAATGAAAAGTACAGCATTTTACTCTACGTGGAAGGGACTGAATTATTCACTTTTAAGTAGTATTCCTGCAAACCATTAGGCATATAATTAACCGAAGGTATATAATCAGTTATAAATACCCTTTAAGGGTTTCCAAACCAAACCAAAAAACCAAACCCTATGGCGCAACAGCCCCGAAGGACCATGGCCTACCAAGCGACCGCCGCTTAACCCGAAGGCCTGCAGATTACGAGGTGTCATGTGGTCAGTCCGACGGTTCCTCTCGGCCGTTATTCTTGGCTTTCTATACCGGGGCCGCCATCTCACCGTCAGATAGCTCCTCAATTTTAATCACGTAGGCTGAGTGGACCTCGAACCAGCCCTCAGATGCAGGTAAAAATCCCCGACCTGGCCGGGAATCGAACCCGGGCCTCCGAGTAAGTGGCAGGCACGCTACCCCTACACCGGGGGCTGGCTCTTTAAGGGTTTCAGTCTACAAAATGTTTATAACTTTAACATTAGCTACCTTGTATACCAGGTCAGGAGTGTCTGATGTTTTTCTCAGAGAGCGGTCTAGTATTGCAGCAGAATCACTGATTCCATAGCAACTATTTTCACAGCACCCAGTGTCACGGATAACCTCTGAAAAACACATTTCAATAAATTCGAACCGAGCTATTTGGATACGCGGTTCGCGTCACGTGGCTGTGAGCTTGTATTCAGGAGATAGTGGGTTCGAACCCCACTGTCGGCAGCCCTGAAGATGGTTTTCCGTGGTTTCCCATTTTCACACCAGGCAAATGCTGAGGCTGTCTGTACCTTAATTAAGGCCACGGCCGCATCCTTCCCACTCCTAGCCCTTTCCTATCCCATCGTGCCATAAAACCTGTCTGCGTCGGTGCGACGTAAAACCGATAGTAAAAAAAATATAAGTTACATTGTAACTTTAAACACTGCACATCAAGGAATTGTTGGAACCACTTAAGGGGTTGCACCTAGCCGAGGAAAAGGCATACTTATCAATATGAACGACTTGCACTCGACTGTACACTGAAGGATCATGAAACATTTCTTAAAACCGGGATGAAAAATTTCGTCCCGAAATTTGCTCCAAAACGACTCACAAGAAGAACAATACAACTATGAAAGGTAGAATTTGTAATTTAAGACATTCAGATCGAAGAATATGTTTACCGGGTGAGTTGACCGTGCGGTTTGCGTCACGTGGCTGTCAGTTTGCATTCAGGAGATAGTAGATTCGTCCCCCACTGTCGGCGTCCCAACAGATGGTTTTTCGTGGTTTCCCACTTTCACACCAGGCAAATGCTGGGGATGTACCTTAATTAAGACCACGGCCGCTTCCTTCCCAATCCTAGCCCTTTCCTATCCCATCTTCGCCATATGACCTATCTGTGTGGGTGTGACGTAAAACAAGTTCAAAAAAAAGATTTTTTTGCTATTAGCTTCACGTCGCACCGACACAGATAGGTCTCATAGCAACGATGGGACAGAAAAGGCCTAGGACTGGGAAGGAAGCGGTCGTGGCCTTAAGTAAGTTACAGCCCAAGCATTTGCCTGGTGTGAAAATGGGAAACCACTGAAAACCATCTTCAGGGTTGCCGACAGTGGGGTTCGAACCCACTATCTCCCGAATACTGGATACTGGCCGCACTTAAGTGACTGGAGCTATCGAGCTCGAGATTGATTCACCGGTGTCGTTCTATGCAGGTCACTAAGTCAAACATAATTTACAATGCTGAGAAAAGGAATTAATTTCAGGCGTAGTAATGCATCTGCAACTTACATTACAAATCAGTAACTCTGAAGCACAAAGTATTCTACAAAATATGTGTGGTTATAATGACCTAAATATCTCTTGTAATGATAAATTATACTTCACTGTAACAATAACTGTCAGTCTCACTTGTCGAACTAACATTTATTTTATTTCAGATATCGGAATGATTAATTAGTGGTGTCTCTCATCTCGCTTCAGTGTTGAACAGCTAAATCTGAATTTTATCAAGTACGGTCTGTCAAGTTAATGCTTAATGACTTCATGAAAACACTGACAGAATTTGCGTACATATGCGTGTATAACGATATCACCAGTGCTGTGACGTGTCTAGCAGCATGTTAAAGAGAAGAAGAGAGGGGAATTATTACCATAAACTACATACTTTCAGTCTCTGCTAATCAAATAAATCAGCCACACTCTAACTTCTTGAACGTATAGATGGTTCAGGGCAATACTATGGTACCTAGCATTTTTCACATCTTACATTAAATCCACTTAAAAGTTCCTGTATGCCAGAAATCAGCATGGGGACTTGTGGCAGATAGCGGTCTAAGCAGTATTGACAGTCTCCATAGTGATTTCTGGCCCACAGGGACTTTTAATTTTCTTTAATATAAGATGTGAAAAATACTATTTATGATAGTGTTGTTCTGAACCGCCAATATGACGAGGGGAGCCATGCATATACACTAACTTGTATGATTGTTGTCTGATTTTGGAAATCACTCATTCTCTAAGATCGCCAAAATAAACTTTTTAAGCTTTTCTACTCTTGCATATTATTCTGTTACTATCCAACCATCTTATAACATAAAAAGCGCTATTTGAACCTATTTCTGGTATTCAAATTTTATAGAACTTGTGGACACCATTGTTTTTAGTATATAATTTCTCAAAGATTATGCAGTAATGTAGACATTATTTACGAAATGAATTAAGCCAATTTATAAGTTGGTCTTGGATGTGCTGTCCTAGGCGCTATACTCCGAGGTGTAATTAATTTACCCCCACAACATGATATTATCAAGGGTTATTTACTTCAAAACATAATATTTCATCTTGCAGTGAAGACTTTGACTCAAATGTCCAAGCTGAGTAAAAAATTTGAAATTCATTCTTCTACTTCTACCGCTTTTCCCACACTTGCGGGATCACAGGTGCCAACTGGGTTGCTTATGTGGTTTTGGTCCTGTTTTTACGCTCGGATTCCCTTCATGATGTCAACCCAAGGGGAGGGATGTAATCACTATTGTATGTTCCTATGGTGGTTGGCACTGCGGTGCATTGTCTGAATATGAAAAAGTGAGTTTTGGGACAAAAACAAACAACTAGCCAGAAGATTTAATCCAGTGGCGCTGACAGTTTCGGGGGGAGAGAGGGGTGTGGAGGGGGGCGCAGAGTGCCATTTTGCTCAGCCCCACCCAAAAACATTCTCCTCCCAGCTGCTAATTCCCCTTATAACCTGGAGTTCGGTAGTCTATGGAGGCTGCTAAGGCGTTAAATCTGGAGGAGGTGGTAGATGGTTTTATATCAAGAAGTGAGATTAGAATTCGGGCATTCCTTGAGAGAACCACATTTTCCAATGGAGACTGTTCAGGCGGTACATGTGGTGGTACAGGTTTTCATATTTCATATCATGAAATGCATAATATACAGTAAAGAAAATGTATTTATAAACAAGTTCTAATTTTTTCTTGTGATTATTTTTTATAGTTTCGTACGTAAAGAGTTCCCTCAAAATAATTACTGTATTTATGAATCAAGTTCTATTTTTATGTTTACTTGTGAATATTATTGAAAAATCCATACATAACAATCGTTCAAAATATATTTGAGAAGCAAGCCCTACCACTGGTCTGTTTTTTTTTTTTTTCTGTTTGTGCACATCGTTATCATATAGCCTACTGACTATTGTTTACATTAATTTTTAATCCACATTTCATGTTCCTATTTTCATCTTAATCATGCTTCCCCACCCAATAATTACCCAAAGTAGGCGTGCCTGAATTAATCACACGTGATTACATTTCTGTCCCGGCAAAATATCGAACTCGAGGCCTCCGAGCAGAAGGCCTCAACGCTCACCATTCAGCCAATGGGTCGGACGAAAAAATCTGAAATTCGTACCTTAATAATTTGGTTTTAGGTCTTGCGTTTGAATTTAGCACACAATGAACAATAAAATATTAGAAAGCAACATAATGCATAATATGGTCCGGGGAAAAAACCAGGAGAGTCAATATTTGTACAACTTGAGGAAAAGCAAGTTTTGTGCTTGACTTCCCTAGTTCTTTCTCCTAATAGCGAAATTCTGAGTGCTAATTTCTCCTGACTCGCTTGTTTTTTTACTTCATTTCCGACCTCTCAATAGATGCGCATGATCACTCTGAAGCGGACTGTGACAATATCTCAATTTCAATGAAAAAGTGACACCTGGTTTTTCCCCCGACCCTTCAATGAGACATCACCTAAAAATTTTTTTTGTATTATTTTATAGAGTGACATCCTCATTATGCCACTAATTTTGAATTATTTTAGTTCTGATTACTACCAAAATTAAATCCAAGCTTAATATTCTCATTTATTCATTTGTACCCTATTCTTTGATCATGACTATTAAGATTTACCTGCATAGCAAGTATGAGGTGTGTAACGTAATAAATTAATGTCCTTGTCAGGAATAATAATACACTGTTACCTGTAGACATCTCCAAAAGTTGTAAAAGATTAGAATAGGCGGACTAAAGTATATAAGAATAGAGTTAAACCACTCTGTAAATAATCTCATGCTGGGAGAATTGGCCATGGAGTTAGGGTCACAAAGCTTTGAGCTTGAATTTGGGAGATAGTGGGTTCATTTTAACTTTGAAAATTCCAACAAGTGGTGTGTGATCTGAGTTGACGTCTTCACTGCGGTGCAACTGTTCCTGAAACGTTTATTTACCAATTTTCCGGGTTTGTCCATTGGAGAATTCCATGTATATAGTCTTCTAGGTGGGAGTTTAAACCAAGTGTTCATGAACACTAAATCATTTGACATCGCAAAACTTTCAAGATCATCCCCTCTGGAGTTCTTCTCTCCTAATCCAAACGGCCCTACCATGTCTGATGTCCTACCTTCCCCCACTTTCGCACTGAAATCTCCCATCATAATTGTCAGGTCGTGATTGTTAAGATTTTTTCAAAATTCCAGTTATGCTTTCGTAGAATTCTTCTACCTCTTCGCCATCCTTATCCATTGTAGGCGCATACACTTGTATTATGTTTATGTCAATAGGCCTAGCACTCACCTGTAACATCATTACTCTGGCTGATACGGGTGTGAACCTTTTGAGACACCTTGTTACTTCCGCTGAAAGTATTACACCGACTCCATGTTCATGCGTTCCATCAGCTCTTTGCTAGTTGCTTTACGTCGCACCGTCACAGATAGATCTTATGGCGACGATGGTACAGGAAAGGCCTAGGAATGGGAAGGAAGCGGCCATGGCCTAAATTAAGGTACAGCCCCAGCATTTTCCTCGTGTAAAAATGGGAAACCACGGAAAACCATCTTCAAGACTGGCGACAGTGGGGTTCGAACCCACTATCTCCCGGATCCATCAGCTCTACCCGAGTATAGCACTCTATGTTTATTTATGTAAACATCTCCCGTATTCGGCCATCGCATCTCGCTAACACCAAGTTTTAGCCTCGTGTCAAAACGGGAAACCACGAAATCCATCTTCAGAGCTGCCGACAGTGGGGTTCGAACCCACTATCTCCTGAATACAAGCTCACAGCTACGTGACGTGAACTGCGTATCCAAATAGCTCGCTTTGAATTTATTGACATTTATTTTTCAGAGGCTACCCGTGACCGTGGGTGCTGTGAGAATAGTTGCTATGGAATCAGTGATTCTGGAGCAATACTAGATCGCTCTCTGAGAAAAACATCAGACACTCCTGTCCTTGTCATGTATACCTCTGCATAGAAATGTTGTAGATTGTCCTTTGATTGATGTATAACTTAACAACCTTTCGCGTTACCTTGTGACCATCCAGTGAACATCGTGGCTAATCCTCAAACCTCACTCTGTCGCATTTATCTTCTAGCTCCAGAGTAGTACATGCACATTTTAAAATCGAAAAATAGTTAAAAAGGACCTGCATCTGTATCCTTACAAATTACCTGTTGTGCATGCGTTAGAGCGTCTAGGCGAACCTTCGCCTGTTGAGTTCTGCGGTGGTTTCTGAGTGAAGTGGAGTTATGATTCATAGATCCTCAGTTCTTCGTTTCTTCAGATGAGTCCATTTCTACCATCTTCACTGATGTTCATTTACAAGAGTCAATCTCACGTCAATCCTACTGTAAGTATTTTCCGGGCCAGTTTTATATGTGGATATAGGAGCTGTGCTCATATGGGCTTTCAGTGTAAAGATTGAGGTCCGAATACCAGGCTCACGAACAAAGAAGATTACAACTTGGATAGGAATAACTCAGGGAGAAGTATGCAATAGATTTGGAGAAAACTTTGAACAACCTGAACAATGTGTCATTCCGGGAAACCGGGCGAGTTGGCCGTGCGCGTAGAGGCGCGCGGCTGTGAGCTTGCATCCGGGAGATAGTAGGTTCGAATCCCACTATCGGCAGCCCTGAAAATGGTTTTCCGTGGTTTCCCATTTTCACACCAAGCAAATGCTGGGGATGTACCTTAATTAAGGCCACGGCCGCTTCCTTCCAACTCTTAGGCCTTTCCTATCCCATCGTCGCCATAAGACCTATCTGTGTCGGTGCGACGTAAACCCCTAGCAAAAAAAAAACTATTCCGGAAACTGAATATTTTGAACTGGCGTTAACAGGGCTTACAGTAGTAGCAAAAGGGTTAGGGAACGTTGTAGATTATAAATCCAAGGGAGATATTTTGACTCATTAAATGGATACAAACAAAGTCTGAGGATTCCACTAATTTATTATTATTACTATTATTATGATAAATAAGAAGTTGGATAATGTTTCACATGACTATGATCGCCGGAAGATAAATGAGATATTTTTCTGAAATATCGACGAAGTAAGGATCGTAAAATAGTACATCATGCAACAAGCCTATAATGTCAGTATTCAAGGCGAGTTGCATACGACTATTTATACACGACGATAAGTATAACTCTAATTTTTTTAATATTTATACCGAGCTCGATAGCTGCAGTCGCTTAAGTGCGGCCAGTATCCAGTATTCGGGAGATAGTGGGTTCGAACCCCACTATCGGCAGCCCTGAAGATGGTTTTCCGTGCTTTCCCGTTTTCACACCAGGCAAATGCTGGGGATGTACCTTAATTAAGGCCACGCCCACTTCCTTCCCACTCCTAGCCCTTTCCTGTCCCATCGTCGCCATAAGACCTATCTGTGTCGGTGCGACGTAAGGCAACTAGCAAAAACAAAAATTAATATTCATAAATTTCTGTCGAGATATCGCTTGACAGTTGAGTTTACTGAACATAGTGCAGAGCGCATGCGCTGGGTTTTTGATTTTCCGTGAGTAGATCAGAGACCTTGACAATGTCATATGCTTTCAAAGCTTTGATTGAAGGTTATCATAACCTACCTTTATTTCAAACACAAATTGTTTATTGTACAGTTGGTGAAGTGAATTTGCGGGGATGAGCTGTGTGGTTGTGGAATATTGGAAGTAGAAGGTGCATTGATGTTAATATGTGTGTCCGACATGTTTGATTTTGGAAACAAGTACGAAACTAGTGCGTTGAGCGCAAGTCGGATGCTATCCTTACCAAATTGGTCTTGTATCGTAATGAAAATCTGAACTCTGATTGGTGGAGATCCTGTATCATAATGAAACTTGAACTACAATGAGCCTCATTAAGATTCAGTTTTCTGGCATATAATATTTATATTTCGGCATCGTCGAGCATAAAATACTTTAAAGCTTATTTGCAAAGAGCGAAAATGTAATTAAGACTGGAATTGTGATAGCAATTGAAAACAACCAAGTGTATGTGGCAATAAATTTTCTAGAGAACATGACAAGGATAGCAAGATAGAAGATTCGTGGTGTTTGATGAGGCCATAAAGATGAACTGATGAAAATAAATCATGAAAAGTATGGAAGGGTTTGGAGAGTGAACTGCTGTTTGTAAGAAAGGAAAAGATTATTGAGTATTATTGGCAAGAACAAAGTTCTTGATGGAAAACTAATAATATTAAAGAAATACCATAGACATTATAGTAAGGAATTGTGAAAAGTATAAATCATATTACAAAGTGGAGGAAGGAATATATCAAAACTCTAAATAAAACAAAGAATTCACCAACTGTTGAAAACTTAAAGCAATATGCCGAGAAAAGGAGAAAATATAAAACTACAATTAAAGAGGCAAAGAAATATTACAATCGGAAAGAATAAGAAAAACTTATAGCACTAGCAAGGAAAGAACGATTTAAAATTTTGAAAGCGAAAGGGACGTCTACCAATACAATCATGGGAGACGCACTTTGCAGATATCCTACAATAGAGAGATACCAGAAGCAAAACGATAGAGTAAATAATTCCTTCGAAGTGGATCTATTCACAATAACTGAAATAGAAGAGATAATACTAAACAAGCAAGATAGAAAAGCAGCTGGTAGAGATTTGATTTTCTATGAGCATATCAAAGCGAGCAGGACGATACTAAAAGGACCGATATCAGAGCTGCTGAATAAATATCTAACTGCAGGAATTATACCCCATAAATGGAGACATACAGCAGTGCCGGGAGTGTCCGAGGACAAGTTTGACTCCCGTAGGCGACCTGCGCATCGCGATGAGGATGAAAGGATGAAGAAGACGACACATACACCCAGCCCCCGTGCCAACGAAATTAACCAATTAAGGTTAAAATTCCAGACCCTGCCGGGAATCGAGCCCGGGACCCCTGTGACCAAAGGCCAGCACGCTAACCATTTAGCCATGGAACCGGACTCTTATCGTAGAATTTCATTAGAAAACACACTATTTAAAATATTCACACGACTAATATCAAAGAGATTAGAAAAACTAGTTGAGCATTCTATCCCGGAGGAACAGTTTGGATTCAGGACCGGAAGATCAACTATTCATGCGATTAAATGTCTTCTTGAAGAAATTGAAGAAAGAATTAAAGTACCAAAAAGAAGCTATATGCCGTTTTCATAGACTTTCCAAAAGCGTTTCACTCAATTAGCAGAAGTCTGATATTGGAAAATTTAGAAAACATCATAGGAGATCATTACATCCTGCGGATAATCAGAAGTATTTTATCAGAGAATTATGTCAGCGTGAACGATAATTTATTAATATCAAAACCCATATTGCAGACTGTAGGAGTACCTCAGGGCGACCCTATCAGCCCTTTACTATTTAATACAGGAACACGTGATGTAGTACAAGCCACCGCCTCAGAACAAGTCAAGATTTTAATCTACGCAGACGACATGGTCTTGTTATCGCCGTATCTAGGACAATTACAGGTATCTCTGGACAGACTACGTGGTCTCAAAAGAATCAATTAACTATCAACAAAAATAAGACCGGGTGAGTTGGCCGAGCGGTTAGGAGCGTGCAGCTCTGAGCTCGCATCCGGGAAATAGTGGGTTCGATCCCCACTGCCGGCAGTCCGGAAGATGGTTTTCCATGGTTTCCCATTTTCACACTGGGCAAATGCTGGGGCTGTACCTTAATTAAGGCCACGTCCGCCTCTTTCCCATTCCTACGCCTTTCCTGTTCCATCGTCGCCATAAGACCTATCTGTGTCCGTGAGACGTAAAGCAACTAGCACAACAAAAATAAGACTGTAGTTATGATATTCAGAAGAGGAGGCAGAACCTCCGGCAAGGAAACTTGAACATGTGAGGACGTCAAAATTAACTTAGTCAATAAGTTTGAATATTTAGGAATAACCATACAGACCAGAGGGATAGTGCTCACGAAACACATCAGAGAGAGAACCATAACTGTAATATTGTCAATCAACAGCATCAAGCACTTAAACCAGATCTGTATTTACATCGCAAGGATTTTGTTCAGGGTTAAAATAACACCTATGGTTACCTATGGAATGGATCTCATTTGGGGCTATCTTAGCAAACAGGACTTAAAAGAATTGAGGAAGGTAACAGCGATCTATCTAAAAAGATTTAGTATATGAAATGACAAGAGAAAACTTCTTTATTGAAGATCTTTGGATTCAGACGCAGCTGCCTTTCACTACGAGCTATGGAGAACTCTTGAACGAACTGAAGAGGAAGAAAGAAGAAATGTGGGAAGAATTCGACTCTACTGATGGATTGCGGTTATAAATTGAGACATTCAGTGACCCACTTTGCTATTCACGGATTTCATCATGATCACTGCCAACGTAATACTATCATAATACCAGATCTGCAATGTGTGTGCTTGTGGTGTGGTAAGCGATGTGATAGATATCATGTTTCTCATTGTCAGAAAAGAAATATGTCCTTGACTGAATTAAATAAGGAATATTTCATTTGTGTATACCCTGTAATTATTTTAGGCCATTCGCCGCATTAAATATTATGATTATTATGATGATGATGATGATGATGATTATTATTATTATTATTATTATTATTATTATTATTATTATTATTATTATTATTATTATTATTATTATTATTATTATTATTATATTAGTAGAGTAAAGCGAAGTAGTACACAAGTGAATGTAAGTAAACTTAAATGGATCGAGATCTTCAGATGCCTGTTAAAATTGAAGTTATTTTAAATAGAATACACAAGTAATGAGGTTTCCTGGAGGATGAGTGTGTACTCTGACTAGTTTAGAACATGTTAGGTGATGGAATAAAATCATTAATGATAAGTTGAAAATGTAGAGTTATAGATATTACAGGAATCGCGAAGGAAGTTTGGAAACACGTAGGCAGGTGTTCGTCCCATAGTATACGATAGCACGTATGCGCTAAGACCTTATACAGGGTGGTTAGAAACAGCGCGAAACGGGTATATGAGCGTTAGAGTGTTGGTCATAATGATAAATATTTGAAATAAATAATTCGATATTTCACGCCGTTATCATTTTATCAGCTGCTGAATTTAGCCAATCACATCGCTTCGCAAGCGAATTCAAATGGGCTTTACGAGGCGGTGTTGTTTAAAACCACCACTGGAAGAAAATTTCCTCACCAGGGTAGGGATTTGAATACGAATCTCCGAGCTGAGAGGATCGTGCCATAGGAAGTGCGCTACGGTAACACTGGGTGAATCCTACAATGTATTTGATGCTGATTTCCCGGCATGACTCTCAAGCCGAACTTAACTCACGTGCAGATTTAGTAACACCGCCTCGCAAAGCCCATTCGAAATGCCCGCCAAGCGATCTGATTGGCTAAGTTCAGCAGTTGATAAAACGTCAATGGCGAGATCTGTCGAAGTAACTGTTTTGAACTTTTCATCAGTATGACCAACCCTCTATCGCTCATATACCCGATTCATGTTGTTTCCGAGCACCCTGTGTATATTTGCATGATAACAATATTTTCAGACTGAGTAAGACGAACATATAGGTGTTACAATTACGTGGAGCTTTTTTTTTCAACACAATCAGCGGAAAAATGCATGACCCTTTGAAGAATGAGGTTATCGGTCAAAGAAATAGTAGGGATACGAAGTGCGTTGAATTTAAAGACTCCCCAGGACTCGCAAAGTTAATGCGATTGGGACTGGGAAAGAGCTGGAGTTGACCGAAGGAGGTTGGATTAAAAAAAATAAAAAAGTGAGGAGGGAGATGCAGGTAAGTGGAAGCAATTCGAAATACTACTAGGGTCGCTGTAGTTATCAACTCACTCATCCAAATTGAGATGCCCTGAATATATGTAGTGTATCCCAAGAGAAAGGATCAATATTCAGGAATATGACAGAAATAATTTGAAGCAAAAATTTCATATGGACATCTGCCATATTCCAAACTAGCAAGATACCCGCGCTTCGCTACGGTATTATAATGAAATTTATAACTGAATGCTTAACGTTTTATATATAATCCGCCGAAATTCGCGATCTGACTGGTTATCTGACAGAATCCGCCAACATTCGCGATCTGACTCGTTTTTTAATAGATTACGGCAAGTTTCCTCCCATTTTTCAATCTTTCATTCCAGCAATCGATTTCGTACTTCCCGGGCTAGGTCCAGGTATTCCATCCGGTCAGTTGGGTCCCTAAATCTTTGCCATCTTTTCCTACAAGAATTTTTAATATGGATCAAATCCTTGAGGAGATCCGGCGTGGTGTCCTCTTGGGTGCCTTGGCGGTACTGAACCCGCAGCTGGACTGCATTCTTAGTCATTACCCGTCCAGGACCCGTTTCCAGCGCAGTCTGCACATTTGACGACGGTCCAGAACATTATTATTATTATTATTATTATTATTATTATTATTATTATTATTATTATTATTATTATTATTATTATTATTATTATTATAGATGTTCTGGACCCCATAGCAAGATGCAAGATCGCTACTTGGCGGTAAATTACATCTGCTGCCACTGTCATTGTTAACAATGAGACCAGCACCATTGCCGCGCGTAGCCAAGTGTGCGGGATTTCTGGTATTACGAATGACATACTCCGTGTATTGTTGACCTTATTATAGAGGTGAACAATTGGACGGTCAATCTCATTCCTATAGTTTATTTCCAAAGGTGTTTAAATTTTTATTTATATGCCAGGAGAATCTACTGTAATCTAAGAACGTTCTCCGAAGAAAAAGATGGCTATTGAAAACGAACCCAGGAAAGATAAAAAATGATCGATTTATGATCAGAATAAGTACATCGGAAATACAGCCTGTTTCCAGTCATTCGACAGGGTCAGGAATGGAATGAATAAAGCTCCCATCTGGCGGCGGCAATAGGAATTGTGCCGGCTGCCGAAGCCTGTCGCACTCCTCTGGGGCAATGGATAATGAATGACAAATGAAATGAAATGAAATGATATTGGACAGTGCTGCTGGAATGAATGATGACAGGGAAAACCGGAGTGTCCATAGAAAACCCTGTCCCGCCTCCGATTTGTCCAGCACGAATGTCTCATGGAGTGACCGGGATTTGAACCACATAACACAGCAGTGAGAGGCATGCGCGCTGCCACCTGAGCAACGGAGGCTCCTTATAAGTACATTGTGAACAGTAAAATCAACTATTCTCACCTCCTTTTACACCCCGCCGCCGTTAAGTTTATTTACCCCCCCCCCCCAAAAAAAATAACAGAAAGGCATGTTTCTTTATGTTTAAAGGAGATTCCAAACACCAATGTTCACGTCTATTACCTTCTGTTTTGAGATATAAGTATCCCCATAAAAATAATTCACTTTTTTCACTTCCTTTCACACTCCTCCCCCCTCCCCAATTTTATTTTCCGGCAAAAACCTTGTTCCTTTAATAGTAAAGGATCTTCTAAATACCAATTATCACGACTCTAACTTCCTCAGTTTTTGATTTGTGTGACCTCATGAAAGGAATTCAACTCCTTTTCAATCCCGCCCCCCAAGATGATCCCCCCCAAAAAAAACACGTGTTTCTTTGTTTCTAAAGGAGATCCAAATACCGATTTTCACGTCTGTAACAACTTTAGTTTTTATTAGACGTAAGTATTCTCATACAATTAAATCAATTAATTTTTCAATTCTTTCACCTCTCCCCCCCCTCATTGGATTTTTCGAGAATACGTGTTTCTTTACTTTTAAAGCAGAATCCAAGTATCAAATTTCACGTCTGTAACATCTTCATTTTTGAGATATCAGTAGCTTAATTAAAATAATTCAACACCATTTTCAGTCACTTTACACCCCCCCCCCCATCCAGCCAAGTGGTATTTCGGAAAACTAAAAATACACGTTTCTTGAATTTTAATAGAGATAAAAGGTACCATTTTTCACTTCTGTAACATGTTAAGTTTTTGAGATATACTGTAGAAATCCTCATTTTAAAATTTCACCCCGTTTTTAGTTTCCCTTAAATGGAGTTTCCAAAAGAAAATCACCTATGTTTCTTTATATTTACAGGAGATTCCAAATACCACTTTTTACATCTGTAACATTTTACGTTTCTCAGGTATTCTGTGGATATAGTCTTTCAAAAATTTCACCCCAATTTGTCACTCCTGTTTAACCGCCAGTAATTGAATTTTCCAAAAACAAAAAAATACATGTTACTTTATTTTTAAAGGAGATCCCATGTACAAATGTTCAGTTCTGTAATATCTTCAGTTTCTGAGATATATGTATCCTCATTAATGGCATTCAACCCATTATTCACCCTTTTACACCCCTCCTATTGGGATTTTCCAAAAACAAAAAAATGCATGTTTATTTTTAAAGGAGGTTTTAAATACCAATTTTTACATCTGTAAACGTTTCAAGTTTTAAGATGTAGATACACTCGTTTTAAAAATTCACCCCCCTTTTCCCTCTCCCATTAAATGGATTTTCCAAAAACAAAAAAATACGTGTTTCTGTATTTTAAAAGGAGATCCAAAACACCAATTTTCAGGTCTATAACATTTTCATTTTCTGAGATATAAGTATCCTCATTAAATGCGTTCAACCCTTTTTCTCCCCTCCCCCCCCTCCTATTGGGATTTCCGAAAACAAAAAAATACGTGTTTCTTTATTTTTAATGAAGATTCTAAATGCCAATTTTTACATCTGTAAACTTTCAAAGTTTTGAGATATAGATACACTCATTTTAAAAATTCACCCCCCTTTTCCCCTCCCAATAATTGGATTTTCCGAAAACAAAAAACACGTGTGTCTTTATTTTTAAAAGATCAAAAGTTCCAATTTTCAGGTCTGTAATATCTTCAGTTTCTGAGATATAAGTACCGGTATCCTGATTAAAGGCATTCAACCCATTTTTCACCCTTTTTCACCCGTCCTATTGGGATTTTCTGAAAACAAAAAAATACGTGTTTCCTTATTTTCAAAGAGGATTCTAAATACCAATTTTTACATTTGTAAACTTTTAAAGTTTTGAGATATAGGTGCACTCATTTTAAAATTTCACCCCCATTTTTCACCCCCTTAGCGACGGAATATCCAAAAATCCTCTCTTAGCGAGCACTTACATCTTAATATGAATGTATCCCCAAAATTTCATTTCATTATGTCCAGTAGTTTTGGCTCGGCGATGATGAATCAGTCAGTCAGTCAGTCAGGACAAGCTATTATATATATATATATATATATAGATGGTTTCCGAGATACAACACGTTTAATGTACGAGGGCAAGTCAAAAAGTATCTGCAATTTTGCTACAAAAATTGTCATCAGGTTGACTCTATGGAGTCGTGTGCTCACCAGCCGCTAGATGGCACCATTGTCTACGTCTGTGGTGTTTTCCAGCGTTGTTATGTCAGTACAGCTTGTATTGTTGTGACGTAAATATGGCCGTGCCACTCTCTGTTTGCACCAACGAAGGACAGCGTTCCGTAATCCGTTTTTTTGAGATCTGAGGGTGTACCAGAAGCGCGAATTCATAAAAGACTTTCAGCACAATACGCGGACAATATTTTGCTTCAGCGGATGCTTCCATTCCATGCTCTGACATTTGCTTTCTGGTTTGAAGTGGTGAGCCCATGTTTCATCTCCAGTGATGATCCGTTTCAGAACCGTTTCATCTATGTATACTTTTTTTCTTTTCTCGGCTATTAGTGCGCACGTATGTGTCTTGCCCACACAGCCTCTTTGACGTTTTATTCTAGCCCTCGTTGTTTTCAACCTCTGCCATTAATCTAGCCTGTTGAATGTGCAGTTGTCCGTGGTGTGTTGTGAGTGAAGTAGTGCGAGGGACTGAGAGTGTATCAGAGAGAAGAAACGGTTAACTGTGTTTGTACACACGCTGGCTAAAATCCCACACATCTACACTAATGAAGAATATGCAGATATGGTGCATGTTTACAGCTTCTGCGATGGTAGTGCTCCTGCTGCTGTTGAGGAACACCGTCGGCGCTTTCCGACACGTCGAATTCGTGGTCGTAGAATGTTTGCAAGAGTTTTGAACACATTTAGTGAAACAAGTACTCTTCCAAGTTCCCTCTTTTCCTGTGAATAGTGTAGTTCAACAACCTGTGGATGAACATTAAGACGTTGTTGAAATGGTGCAGACCGAGTTCGATAGCTGCAGTCGCTTAAGTGCGGCCAGTATCCAGTATTCGGGAGATAGTGGGTTTGAAGCACACTTTCGGCAGCCCTGAAGATGGCTTTCCGTGGTTTCCCATTTTCACACCAGGAAAATGCTGGAGCTGTACCTTTATTAAGGCCACGGCCGATTCCTTCCCACTCCTAGCCCTTTCCTGTCCCATCGTCGCCATAAGACCTATCTGTGTCAGTAAGACGTAAAGCAAATTATAATTGAATTGAATTTGAAATGGTGGAGTGTAATCCTACTACCAGCACATGTTCAATTGACTTCCTGCACGTTGTGTATGGAGAAGATTACATGCGGGAAACTCGTACCTGTTTCAAAACGTCAAAGTGGTTGGGTGGCTCTAAAACAATTGTACATTGAATGTGTTCTATCCTGTAAACCATTCGGAACAGGGCATATGTCCATATGTTGATTACTTCAAATGATCGCTACTGTCATATCCCTGAATATTGACCATTCCTGCTGGGATACCCTGTATATTTTCCTTTAAGGTACAAGATCCCCACAAGGACCAAAGCTAGTGTTTTATTTAACAAAAGGCGAAGTAGAAGTTCGTCTTGTAATCCCTTTGAGCATACGGGGGTGGAATCCTTATTATGTTACTCTAAAAGAATTCCTACGGGAGTCCTCTCAGACTGTGAATTATGACCAGGTCTTGATTAAGACAGGTGAAATAGTCTTCTCCTCTAGCTTGCAAATGGATAAGATCAAGATGAAAAAGAGCAAGATTACAAGCAATTCAGTTAGCAGGAAGAGTCTGTGCTGGCAGCTCTTACTCCAGCGTGAACTCACATATTCAGAAGCATTAATTGAATCCGATCCATCACATTGTTTTCAAATCGTTCGGAATGTAAATATGAGAGCTTTTAAATACGTCTAGCACACGACTGTTAGAGCTCTTGATATATTTCAATATGGATTAGGAGGAACAAATTAAAAATATTTTACTTTTACGACGAATAAATTGTATTAGGAACTTTTAGGTGATTAAGTCGTGGAATAATGTATATACATACACTATCAAAGTTTGTTACCAGATATTGTAAAAAGCTATCTTGTGTTTATGATGTTCTAATTCTATAAATAATATGAATGCAGGTAGCTAGACCAAATAAATTATGTTCATTATTCCACGTTCTCCGGAGTCAAAGGAAGAGAAGAAAATGATCTATAGAACTATAGACAGAAGCCTTGGATAGCTTAGTATTTATGTTTCGGTTGGATAAGAATCTACTCTCTCTTGAATGATTCTGGATGTTAAACGTCTTTCTTTGTGAATGATAGTCGTTTCGTTAAAAATAATTTGGTGGATATTATATACGGCATGTTCAGCAGACTTTGCTGGCTGGCAAAGTAGTAGTATCTACGGTGTTCTTGAACACTTGCTTTCGTCTTCCCTATGCCATAGTTATTTTATTCTTATAGTTTGCTTTACATCGCACCGACACAGATAGGTCTTATGGCGATGACGGGATAGGAAAGAGCTAGGAGTGGACAGGAAGCGGCCATGGCATTAATTAATGTACATTCCCAGCATTTGCCTGGTGTGAAAATGGGGAAACCACGGAAAACCATCTTCAGGGCTTCCGACAGTAGGGTTCGAACCCACTATCACCCGGATGCAAGCTCATAACTGTGCGCCCCTAACCGTACGGCCAACTTGCCTGGTTGTGAAATAAAAGAGGTGCTCAGGAGCAAGGAATCGTACGATTCCCAGCACATATAGTTTATTCAACAGATTGTAAGAAATGCCTAAGTTAATTTTTAGTATCAATTTGGTTTTAGAATAGTGGTTTCTGAGAATTTTGCTAATCCTATCCGTGACAGAATGAACACACAGCCTATAACAAAAATCCAAGCTCAAAAATGAGAGACATTTGGCCAAGGTATATCCATTCTCGATCAGAAACTCGAGTTCACCGTGTAGCTTATTATATTCACATATCGTTCCTGATCGTCCGATGATAGTTGCAAAAACGGGACCTTTCTGGGAAGGATGGTGATGGGAGTACTCGTCAAGGAGTCGTTTTGTATGGATAGGTAATGTAACGATTTCAGCGTACCATACAGACATAATCGCCACATATTTGAGCAATCGCAACCATCTTCAGGGTTGACGACGGTGTAATTCGAACTCACTACCTCCCGAATTCAGTCTCACTATTGTGTGATCCTAACCGCATAGCCAACTCTATCGGTCAACATTGTTAATTGAATCACAATAAATAATCTGCGATAAACAGATGATGACACTTTTCTGCTTGCAACAAATGCTCTGCAAACATTACCAAAGTGTGT
The DNA here is from genome assembly GCF_040414725.1 of Anabrus simplex. Taxonomy (NCBI): domain Eukaryota; kingdom Metazoa; phylum Arthropoda; class Insecta; order Orthoptera; family Tettigoniidae; genus Anabrus; species Anabrus simplex. Next base: position 806,094,245 of record NC_090265.1, read on the forward strand.
GTGGACGAACAGAGTGTTACAGCAGGTCTGCGTTTAAACAAAAAAGAAAGAGCAAAGTAGTGGACATAAGCAAACATGTTATTCAACCTGTTAACTTGACAAGAGTTGGCACATCACTGGAGCAAGTCCAACGATTTAAGAACCTCAGCTGCGTGCTTGATCACAACTGGAAGAATGCTGTTAGATCCCGGATTGAACAGGCAAGGACTGTATTGATGAAATTGAGCAATCACCTCCGTAAAACGGACTTAAAGATTAACTTCCATCTTCACTTATTTAGGTGTTATGTATTTTCTGCATTACTTTATAGTGCTCTGACTTATACCCTAACAAAGAATCTCCGCAGAAAAAATTCGATCATTTCAGATTTGGTACTACCAAGACCTGTTCAGACTATCACGGGTTGACACAATACATAATACTGAGTTACTCCAACACCTGAATAAAGAAGAAACTTGAGTACTATGGCAATATAATTCAAAATGATAAATATAAACTCCTTCCGTCTATATCTTACAAGGTAAATTTGAAGGAACGAGAAGTAAGGGGAGAAGGAGAATATCTTGGCTACGGAATCTACGAGAATGGTATGGGCTCAGTACCTCCACTCTTTCCCGAGTAGCTGAGAACAAAATTCAGATCGCCCTGATGACAGCCGACATTCGACGAGAAGAATGTACATGAATAATAATAATAATAATAATAATAATAATAATAATAATAATAATAATAATAATAATAATAAGATGATGATGATGGAGAAGAAGAAGAAGAAGAAGAAGAAGAAGAAGATGATGATGATGATGATGATGTTTATGATAATGAAGAAGAAGAAGAAGAATAAGGAGAAATTTATTTTTAGAATAGCGGAAACTATTAGAAATATCTTGAGTCTAGAAATTTAAAAAATAGCGTTTTTTAATATGGAATGCCACTTATTGACAGAATGTTAAAATTATAAATTTAATGAAAAAATCCTTCAAATTATTCCCTTGATCTTTTCAAGTTTAACAGTCATGTTTCATACCAGAAAACAAGAACGCCTGGAACAAATTGAAAATGCCACATTGATCAAATAAATAAGCAGTATCGCAACTAATTGCTATATTTAAACAAATTAGGATTTTTCTTAATCTATTTTGTTAAGAAGGAAGCCATACTTTCCAGCTTGACGAACACGTAAGTTAAATATAGCTATTACACTATAACATACCTGTAAAATTACGCACAATTAAACAAAGGAGGACATCATCAAAATACGTTCCTAAGCATTAGACAGAAACATAAAGAATCATTCTAAATATTTGAGTGTGATTTGATAGAATCTGATGATGTTTTTTTAAGAACGAAACATATCATTCTTTTTTTAACAGCGTGTATTATTATTCCTTGTTTATAATGTAGTTCCCTTCTGTGGTGTAGTGGTTAGCATGATTACCTGCCACCCTCGGGAGCCCGGATTGGATTCCCGCCTCTGCCAGGAAAATATGAAAAGCTGTACGAGTGCTGCAACGGGTTCTAATCAGCCTTGGTAGGTCAACTGAGTAGAGGGGGGTTCGATTCCCACCTCAGCCATCCTCGAAATGTTTTTCCGTGTTTTCCCACTTCTTCGGCAGGCAAATGCTGGGATGGTACCTAACATAAAGCCACGGCCGCTTCCTTCCCTCGTTCTTGTCTATACCTTCCCATATTCCCATCCCCCAACAAGACCTCTGTTCAGCATAGCAGGTGAGGTCGCCTGGACGAGGTACTGGTCCTCCTTCATATTTTTTATCTCCCGACCCAAAGTCTGACGCTCCAGGACACTGCCCTTCAGGCGGTGGAGGTGGGATCCCTCGCTGAGTCCGAGGGAAAAACCGACCCTGGAGGGTAAAATAATTAAGGAAGAAAGAAGTTTAATAGTGTATTTGTTAAAAGTATGTTATCTGTATATAAAACAATCCTTAATTCTGTCTGTCATTCACCGCGATTTTGAGAAAACTAGAAGGTTTTAACAACTGAAGTGCTCGTTATAGATTTCTGTGTCTTCTTTACAAGAATAATTTACAACCGGGCGAGTTGGTCGTGCGGTTATGGGCGCACAGCTGTGAGCTTTCATCCGGGGGATGGTGGGTTCGAACCCCATTGTCAGCAGCGCTGAAGATGGATTTGTGTGGTTTCCCATTTTCACATCAGGCAAATCCTGGGGACGTACCTTAATTAAGGCCACGGCCGCTTCCTTCCCATTCCTAACCCTTTCCTATCCCATCGTCGCCATAGGACCTGTCTGCGTCGGTGCAACGTAACGAAAATAGTAAGAAAAAGGAAGAAAAATATAATTAACTTCTCAAGACCACGAATTTTGTACATTATTGAAGAAAACTACGTTTCTGTCAGTAAAGTCGTTGAGTATTCACCATGATGACGTAGGTGTACAACTATCGGCATACATCCTCCTTCTCTTACCTACTACAGATGTGTTTTAGACACCTAAACTGGTACTGGTTATGGGTTACACGAACAATGCGATGTTGGCCATCATAATTGAACTGCCCAGTGAAAAATACTATATTTCAGTGACATGAATGGATTTTTTTCATCCTGGGTTTATCTGTACGATATCGATAACCACCACCTACCCGGTGACCATGGTCGTTAACTCTTCAAGTCTAGGCCTGTAAGGTCTGACAGCGTGATTAGCTGGTTCGAGTTCCGTTCGTTGAAAAAAAAGCATTACTGTCAGAATAGTGGCAGGAGATTTAACGTTATACTATTCGTAATCATTATAACGCGTTCCAAATGCTTGTATTAAAATCAAAACCTCTCGGCGGTGCTCATAAAGAGGGAGGGAATATGACGCTGTTGATGGTGATTAGTTTTAGATAGTTGTAAGTAGTTACATCAAAAGTACGCAGATCGATAGACGTCAATGTTCAACTCCAAGGTACAACTTCACTCAGTATGGTTTGTAAGGAAATACTACAGTACCTGCTTTGATTCCAGTTGAATGCCAGCTGTTGCTGATCATGCTTTAACACCTGGTCATGATGTCTTGTTCCAAGAAGTGGATGTTCTTGCCCGTATAAAGCAATGTCGCCCAAGAATTATCAGGGAGGCGGTTGAAATACGTAAACACCTAGATAATTTCAACCGCGATACAAGCTACAACCTCAGTGAATCATGGCTACCTATTATCAAAACCATTAGAGAGTAATGCTTTACTGTTGCCATTCGTTGTCTCTAGCTGGGGCTAAAATGGCGTCCCGTTTACATCTTAGGGCACCATTTCAATTTCCTTGTCGCTTTCTCCTAGCAACCTGTTATGCGTCGTTTCATTTCGCTGTTATCTCCTGATGAAGAAAGGCAAGGTTCCTTTCGAAACGCGTTGAGCGTATTTTATAATTACACAGCATAAGCCCAAAAATATACCTCATGAATAGTTACATTTTTTATATTTAGACTATAATATATAACTTATTCAATTTGGTGTAAATAAAGCTAAAATTAATAAAGACGGACGACTCAGTATGATCCTCCCTTAACACGTCCAGCTGTAGAGGTGGTTTGGATTCATATCTAAAATGAATTCAACTTAAGAACGTTTACAGCTAATACTGTTTATTGCCATCACGAGTGAATTGCTAAGGAATGCAATTATTCATACTCTTGACTTTATACAGTCACGATAATTTAAGGAAAAGCTTGTGGTTCTTCTCTCTAACTTTGATGATTACTTTCAAACATTTTGATATCGGGCTCTTAGAAGTTAATTAGCCGCAAGCAGTGAAGTTTGCTCTCTGGTCTAATTAAAACTGTATGATGTTCTTTATGATATCCCAAGTAATGCCGTTAATGAACAGAAAATAGATTCTTCTTCTTCTTCTTCTTCTACCACTTTTCCCACATCTGTGGGATCGCGGGTGCGAAGTGTGTAGCAAACGTGGATTTGGCCCTGTTTTACGCCAGGATGCCCTTCCTGACGCCAACCCTATATGGAGGGATGTAATCACTGTTGCGTGTTTCTGTAGTGGTGGGTAGTGTAGTGCGTTGTCTGAATATGAAAATGAAAGTGTTGGGATAAATACAAATACCCAGTCCCCGAGCCAGAAGAATTAATCACGCGCGATTAAAATCCCCGACCCGGCCAGGAATCGAACCCGGGACCCTCTAAACCGAAGTCGTCAATGCTGACCGTTTAGGCAATGAGTCGAACAATTAACAGAAAAGAGATGAATTATAATAATTAATTGTTAATAATTCGTCTGAACTGGCCGTGTTAAATTGAAATGCACATTACCACGACTACACTTTTCATTATTGAACCATGTATTCAGTCCTTAATATATCTGAAGAATTAGAACTAACTATCGTTATTAAACTCATTCATTCTTGCACTATTTATTAATCTGAGGATAAAAATTTATTTCGAATGTAGAATTGTGCATTGTTCTTTCGCACGATTCACATTGTGTGATTCAGCTGCCCATCAGTAGGTTTGGTATACCAGTCAGCGTTATTCCGTAGCAGAGGGAACAAAACAAATAGTTGGAAGTCGTAACCTGCAATAAGGGAAAATATCACCCAGACTGCACCTCCGTTCATTGGCTCATGTCGGTGCTCGGGTTTTAAACTACAAATTCCTCATAAAATATGGGGTCCTCTTGGAATCGACAGGACAGCAATTCATGACGTCTCTATCACCGCAATACAAATTTCAATAACCTTAGTCTTGAATAATTTGTATAGCATTTGAAGGGAGTATATTTACGACATATTTTATTTCCTTACTTATTTCAGAAACTTTTGGATTTTTCTATATGAGGAATTTTATCCGTTTTCACCGATGACTTTTAATTATTTACTCTTCTAAATTGACTTCCAACCTACTAGGTAGTGTTACGTACATAGGCCTACAGTAATTGTTGAAGAGATGTTAAGTAGAGAAAGAAAGACCAACCAGACACAGTGGGATCCAAACCCACAACCTCCGGATTTTGCATCTGTTGTTCTACCATTGAGCTATAATGACCTAGGTCATGTTTATCCTGTTGGAAAGGATCTAATTTACAGATCTAGCACTACTGCCATTACACTGTAGTGTGCGTTCATGTCACCCGTTGTAGGCCATGTCAATGAATATTGAATGTTCACGACCGCGTTGTAATAGAAATAAACTTTCAGTCTACTAGGTCGTGAACCCACAACCTCTCTTTCTTCTTCGTTCTTAATCTGTTTACCCTCCAATGTTGATTTTCCCTCGGACTCAGTGAAGGTTCCAACCCCTAGCGCCTTAAGGACAGTGTCTTCGAGCGCGACACTTTGGGTCGGGGAAATACAACTGGGGAGGAGGACCAGTTATTCTCCCAGGTGACCTCATTTGCTATCCCCAGCAGGAGCCTTGTGGGGGACGGGAGTATGGGCAGTTTGCAAGGGATAGGGAAGGAAAATGGAAGGAAGCGGCCGTGGCCTTAAGTTAGGTACCATCCCGGCATTTGCCTGTAGGAGAAGTGGGAAACAACGGAAAACCACTTCGAGGATGGCTGAGGTGGGAATCGAATCCCCTGTGCTGAGATATCCTCCCGAGGCTGAGTGGTCCCCGTTCCAGCCCTCGTACCACTTTTCAAATTTAGTAGCAGAGCTGGAAATCGAACCTGGGCTCTGGGTTTTCAGCTAATCACACTAACCACTTCATCACAGAGGCGGATACCCACAAACACCCGACGCGAAATCAACTGGTACTGTATGTACGTAACATGACCTAATAGATTGAAAGTCGATTTCGATTACAATGCGGTCGTGAAAATGCAATACTCTTTATCAACTCTTGCTTTACAATCGATAAAATTTGTCCTTTTTTGCAGCCTCCAAAAGGGAGAAATCGTATTAACTAATATAGGATGAAATATGGCTTTATGAATGATGCAGTATTCTCGTGTTTGCTTCCACTTCAGCTACAGAAATAATTATCCTCGTTCCTTGAAATAGCTGTTTAATGAGATGCACAATGACTTACTACTCATAGCCGGCGGGATGCTGAAGAGAGCGTATAACTAAAGCCAAACAAAGCTTCGGGACCGAGCTACAAGTGTTAATTAAGGAAGTTACAATACCTTAATTCGAACATTAATTCCTGTTTCACCAGAGTTGCGTTTTGAATAGCAGAGATGATGTGTCTCTGTAGTTCTTCACTCTCTTAATTATCAAGTGGATTCTTTTCTTTTACAAGTTGTTTTACGTCGCACCGACACAGATCTTATGGCGACGATGAGACAGGAAAGGGTTAGGAGTGAGAAGGAAGCGGCCATGGCATTAATCAAGGTACAGCCCCAGCATTTGCTTGTTGTGAAAATGGGAAACTAAGGAAGACCGTCTTAAGGGTTGACGACAGTGGAGTTCGAACCCACTATCTCCCGAATACTGGATACTGACCGTACTTAAGCGACTGCAGTATCCAGGTCAGTCTGGATAAGTAGGAAATACACTGAATGATATAAAAGAAAACATTGAAGTACCCAAAAGGGGAGGAAAAATTAAATGGAACTTCACGTGTTGAGAGGGTATTTGATTATATTTCAGTGATTACAAAATCGAGTCAAACTTACAAGGAGCTTATCAGTATGACGTTCCACCCCCTCTGGCCTGGATGCATGCAGTGATTCGTTTGGGAAGGGTGTCATAAAGCCACTGTATCCTCTTCTCAGGCAAGCTGGTCCACAGCTGCTGTGACTGGTCCTTGATGTCTTCGATACTGGCACTTGGACGGAGTTGACGTCGGAACTGGTTCTATCAGGGACAGGTCTGGGATCTTGGTGGCCACCGGAGTACCTCAACATTACGCAGGCAGTTCATACAGACACGTTCCATGTTTGGACGAGCAATTTCTTGTTGGAAAATGGCACCACGATACTGTCGCATGAGAAGAAACACATGGAGACGCAGTACGTCCGTGACATACGGTTGAACTCTCAGAGTTCCCTCAGTCACTGACAGCCGTTACCTGAAGCCATGCCAGATGTCTTCCCACGCCGTGACGCCGGGAGTAACACCACGGTGCCTCTCCAAAACATTGGAAGGATGGGACCTCTCCCCAGGTTGCCACCATACTCGCAGGCGATGGTCATCCGGGGTAGTGTAGAATCGCGATTTATCGCTAAACACAATTCGACGTCATTCTTGAGCAGTACAAGAACGCACTGTAATTAAGACACACTTGTCAGTCAAGAAATATACCAGATCGTCTCTTCTGTCGTCTGTTGGTCGCAGTAACGTTCTGTATTATTTAACATGCTGGAAGATGCAACACTGCCGCCCCACAATTATTTATTCCTTAACTCACAACGTTGTAAATGAAATGAAATTCATCTACAATCACTACTGATCTGCATTTAAAGGCAGTCGCCCAGGTGGCAGATTCCCTATCTGTTCTTTTCCCAGTCTTTTCCTAAATAATTGCAAAGAAATCGTAAATTTATTGAACACCTTCCTTGGTAAGTTATTCCAATCCCTAACTCCCCTTTATATAAATGAATATTTGCCCCAGTTTGTCCTCTTAATTTACAACTTTATCATCATATGATGTTTCCTACTTTTAATGTTTAATGTTATTTGTTTTACGTCCCACTAACTACTCATTTTTAAGGTCTTCTGAGACGCCGAGGTGCCGGAATTAAGTCCCGCAGGAGTTATTTTACGTTCCAGTAAATCTACCGACACGGAGCTGTGGTATTTGAGCACCTTCAAACACCACCGGACTGAGCCAGGATCGAACCTGCCAAATTGGGGTTAGAAGGCCAGCTCCTAACCGTCTGAGCCACTCAGCCCGGCGTTTCCTAATTTTAAAGACACCACTTAAACGTATTCGTGTACTGAAGTCATTCCACGCTATCTCCCCACTCACAGCTCGGTACATACCGCTTAGTCGAGCAGCTCGTCCCCTTTCTCCCAAAGTAGAAGGAAACAATTCGCCTAATGGTTCGATTAGAGTAGATGTTCAATATGCTACCCTCCTACTTCGATGCACAATTTTTCAACGGTGTAGTAGTGCACCTTGGACTCGGTTCAAGATGTGTCGTGTGTCGCGCATTACCTGTGTCTCCCACTTCCTACTTTCCACTTCCCCTCCCTTCCTTTCTCTCATTTTCTCGAAAAGGAAACTTTTCTCCGCCAATCCGATTGCACCATCGTTCCTAATATAACACGCAGACCATCCCTGACCTTTTTTTCGCATTTCTTATGACAAACAGTTTACGCAATACTTTCATTTTTATCTGATAAATCATGCGCCAAAAGAGAGAAAGGTATCGTTTCTCGGTAAACTGCTACTGTTATGAAGAAAATGCTCAGGGATTTGTAGAAAACTGAATTATAAGTAGACTTGACTTTAAAAGGTCAATAGTTACTGCACAGGCACAGTGTCCACCTTTAAGAGTCTCCGACTTCCTCTATATTTGTAAACCATTTGATTTCCGGATAAGCTAGCTTTATTATGTATAGTCTATAGGCTCATAGTAACTTGCAAGGAGGATGTTTTTCGAACCGAGCAAGTGACTATGTGGTTTGGGTCACATAGCTGTCAGCTTGCATTCGGAAGATATTAGAACCCCACTCTCGGCAGCCCTGAAGATGATTTTCCTTGGTTTCCCATTTTCACACAGGCAAATATTGTAGATGTACCTCAATTAAGGTCACGGTCGCTTTCTTACCTATCCCATCGTCGCCATAAAACCTATCTGTGTCAGTGCGAAGTAAAGGATGTTTTAAATGAGATTGTATAAAAATGAAAGAATCACCAAAATTGTTTGAGTGATTTCCGACATCAGCCATCCCGTTGAAACAACTACATCAGAAACGTTTGCATAGAAGACTGTTAAATTAATATATCAATCGTTTAAAATATTCTACTCAAACTTTTACTGAACGTATCAAGCTTAAGTAGGCACTATATCACGTTTGAGTGCGTATTCACTTTAAGTTACGAAACATCAAACATACTGTACTGTATAATGAAGAAGGGATAGCGGGTGTAAGAGTCATATGGCTTAATTTTGGATCGTATGTTGGTGGTGCAGAAACAGTCCTTCACATTACTCCCTATAGCATAACACAGCCTGTTCTTGGTAACTCCTTGTTGAAATATAACTCTCCTTCTTCCAAACTTCAGGCTTGCTTCCATAGGAAGTTGGCTAGCGCAAGGCGGTAGTGTTGCTTAACTTAACACTGGAAGTGAGAGTAATGAAGGCTTTATATTACACTAAGTTTATCAAACATGAGCGTGTACTGAAAGCGCTCTTGTCGCGGGAACAGAGAGTGCTCGCTCAATGTATGAAACACGCCCTATTTGAGGGTGAATCTCCCAACATGAGACTCTGTATATCACTTAAGACAGTCATGTATAAAAGTGACATCAAATCCCGTGTAGATGTAACAAATACAATTATACGCTGTATAGGCTTGAACAGAACCATTTTTACAATTCAATAGAAAATGTACCGGCGCTTCGCTACGGCATTCTAGCTTGTGTACAGATTTCCACGTAAATAGCTCTACACATAAGGAATAAGATTATAATTAATTGCATGTCGGTTAGCGGTATCCGAGAAACACTCCACGGTACTGTTAAAATATTAAAATATTAACGGCCACCCTTAGTTGTATTCAAAGACGATTATAATCTACACGGTATTCCGCAAATATCCCGCAGAATGCCAGCTTGACGTCTCTCTCGCCTTCAACCCAAGGAACGACCACGAGTTTACAGAAATGATGACGAAAATTGTATTACTTCCCTGCCGGAAAGCTGCCAGGGACGTTGCCATGGTAAACGGTATGTTCGTTGTGGGTCTGTAAGGGTGTCCGTCATCCAACACTGAGCTAAATTATGTACATAAGAGAAGTTGTTTAAAATGGACGGGTGTTTCACATATAGTCTATGGATCTTACAAAAAATAAATAGTACAAGAGGAAATTGCAAAAACCAGTCATGGTTTTCCTCTAAACCCCCAGTCTGTTTAGTGATTTTCAAATCATATCCTGGATGAGTATTCTCTAAATATGAAGTTTGGCCTAAATCTATCCAGCCATTTTGCCGTGATGGTGGAACGGACGGAAAAAGAAACAGACACGAAAACTAAAAACCAACGGATACCGTCCTGAATTGACCTAAAAAGGATAAATATCTAAAAAATTGGCAGAAAAACGAAATTAGAGTCATCGGACCTCTTCTACTTTAGATATTTGTCAATTTGATGAGAGATTTCCTGCGTCATCTTCATTCTATACCCTGACGTATTGCGCTATCAAATAGACAATTACTGTATTTCTTCTTCTACCCCTTTTCGCTTACGTGTGGGGTCGCGGGTACGAAGTGTGTCCCACCTGTGGATTTGGCCATGTTTTACGTCCGGATGCCCCTCCTGACGCCAACCATGTGTGGAGGGATGTAATCATTATTACGTGTTTCTGTGGTACTTGGTAGTGTAGTGTGTTCAGTGAACGAAGAGTAGAGTGTTGGTACGAACACGAAAATCCAGTCCCCGAGACAGAAGAACTAATCAAACGCTTTAAAAGTCCCTTAACCAGCCGGGAATCGAACCCGGGAAATTCTGTACCGAATGCCTCAACGCTGACCATTCAAAAAATCGGTCGGGTAAATAGACTAGTATTGTATTTTATGAAATATTTAGACGCAATTGCATTTATTCTGACTACCTCTCTTAGCCAATCATCACAGGATCCGAAGGCCGACACTCTACCCCTCATCCACAGGGATAGAAAGCTTATATCTTATCGTGGTTGCTGTTGCGAAAACTGCATAGTATAAATTATTAATATATAACTGAAAAAAATTGAATTTTACACAATTCTAATATTTCCCTATTCCGGCTTGTGTCACACTACGGGAATAGGTGTTTGCACCCGTACAGTGTAATGTACTTAAGGATCATCTTTCTTTACATGTTAGCATACGGACATGAACATAACGAAAATTGTTCTGATGGACTTAGTATCCATATTATGTGGCTGGGAGGCGTGACCAGTCATAAGGAAAATAATGTTTAGTAAGAGCTTTTTTCAGATATGACCTTTTGCCCGAGCAGCGGCGATATACTGTACATAGTTTGATACAACGGTCATCAGTAGGACTCAGACGTTTAAGACCTATAACTTGCCTAAAAACACCTGTACATTTATCTAAAATTTTCCGAAAAAGGACCTAAAATTTGCAAAGATGTAAAATTGCGATCCAAATTCATTCATAATTTTAGTTTAATTACGTATTTAATGAGGGGAAATAATGTTTTAAAATGCATATACAGTGCAAATACAGTATATATAAGTGGAATACTTCTTCTTTCAGACATTACTTTTTTTCAATTAACATAATTTAAACAAATCCAGGCTTGTTAAAAATCTACTTTCGGAATTTAGAATGATTCCGCCTCTGTGGTGTAGTGGTTATTGTGATTAACTGCCACCCCCCCCGGAGGCTCAGGTTCGATTCCCGACTCTGCCACGAAATTTGAAAAGTGGTACGAGGGTTGCAACGGGGTCCACTCAGCCTCGGGAGTTCAACTGAGTAGAAGGGGGGCTCGATTCCCTCTCAGCCATTCTGGGAGTGGTTTTCCGTGGTTTCCCCACTTCTCCTCCATGCAAATGCCGGGATGGTACTAACTTGAGGACACGACCGCTTCCTTCCCTGTTCCTTGTCTATCGCTTCCAATTTTCCGATCCCTCACAAGGCCCCTATTCAGCATAGCAAGTGAGACCGCCTGGGTAGGGTACTGGTCCTCCTCCCCAGTTAAGTCCCACGCTCCAGCACACTGCCCTTGAGGCGATAGAGGTGGGATCCCTCGCTGAGTCCCAGGAAAAGCCAACCTTGGAGACTAAATGGGTTAAGAAGAATTTAGAATGAAATGTTTCTTCCACCTAGAATGATTTCAGAGAACCCGCAATGAACATCCAGGAGAAAGAAATTGAAATTAGTATAACTGGAATCATATTTCGCTACCACACTAGGGTTACGAAAATTGGAATTCGGAAATATCACCTCAGTTCCCTTTGCTATATATCACAATAGTCATCTCCAGATTGTTAGGTATGAATGATCGTCGGTTTTCAGACAACAAGTTTCAAACCATCGAGAATCTTTTCTCCACATCAACAGACGTTAAATGGTTCATACTTGAATCAAGTGAGACCATCCTCTTCAAAAACACTCGCATAAAAAAATTATCCTAAAAAATTTGAATTTATCTTGCTCATAATTTAATACCCCTGGAATTTTTCAATCATTAGTTTCATTTTTCATTTCATTTTTTTTGTTTTCTCTTTTACTACATAAATGTTTAAGAGGTGATGGATGAACTAATGAAGATTCGTATTGAGAATGAGCAGTACAAAAATATAGTCGAAAGAAGGTTAAGATGAAAAGAAAAACCAATAAGTGCCGGAAAAGGCAAAATGAACAAATAAATCCCACCATATTCTGGTCAACAATGACCCAAAATAAACATATATTATTTTGGGCCTTATCTCCGGACCCTCAAGAAAATAAAGTTTTTCTTCAACTTCCGAACCTTAGTCATGAGAAATGGAAACTACACCAAAGCAATCAGACGTTATGTGGAAGTGGCAAAGAAGGCAATGTCGCAAATTACTTCCATCTGGAAATACCTCTTCTCATTGAAGACGCAGTTACTTCCAATACTAGTCTTTTCTATCTTCCGATATGGAGCTGAAAAGTGGAATATCGGCACATCTGCCTAAAAGTAGTTGCATTCGAAATGTGATGCCAGAAATGAATCTACGGATTTCGTCAATTAAGCGTAGAATTAATGGGTAGGCCCATATTATGCAGGAACTGCAAATTGGGAAAAGCCTGTACACCATACAGTATCTCTTCGAACGTAAATTGCTGTTGTGGTCACATTGCCCGACGAGCAGATAATATGGTGAGCCTTATGAACTTCGGTCAGATTCCTGGAGAAAAACCTCATGGGAGAGCTCCATTACGAAAGGGTGATGCGTTGAAGTGTAACCTGGCCGTGCAGTCAGACCTGTACAAGAATAAACAACATGGAGACAAGAGAAAGCGACTGAAGGCGAGAAAGAAATGCACCAGACATCATATCCGAACGCAAAAAGCACACTTAGATATTCACGGCTTGTTCAGAAAATCAACAAACAGCAAATTATAATAAGCCATCCAAACAATTTTTGTTCAGTAATGAGATCACCACAGACAAGAAATCTTTGGTACTGAAGATCACGAAAATTTTTCTCAAACACAAAGTGATGAAATATTTAACAATAAATAGTCCAGTATATTTACATATAAGATTCTCCAGTTAATAATAATAATAATAATAATAATAATAATAATAATAATAATAATAATTGTACCGGTTGGTACATCTATACGCCGCACATTTGAATTTTCCGCCTTTAAGTACTCATCCACAGCTGAAACTCTGAACTTTAAAACTGAATTAATTCAACCGTTTATCTGAAGATGTCACTGTGTTAATTTCGAATTATTTTTGTTTACTAATTATCAAGAAGTGTGGACATTCTCTCACAGATGACTCTACCAAAAACTATGATCATGCACCCTGGTGCGAAGTGAAGGAACTTTTGTTGAAGAAATTTTGTATTTATAAGTTTTAGTCTTTACTAAATTTTGTTCTTTCATTTGTGGGTTGGCAATATTAAGCTTTCTTTCCGCCTGTTTTGAACTTAGCCAATGAGTAATTTCTGTAATTAATTTTCCACCTATGAGAGGTTTTCTTCTTCGAATTTCCATGTGTAACTCTTAGCTACCCAATAAAGTTGAGTGGGTGTGTCTTTATTATTCATGAAAGGTCTCGAATCTTCCTCGAGGGTTTAAAAACTGCTGATTTTCTCGGCTCTTCGCCACTTCAACAACATCTAGCTTAGTGTATGGAAGTATAGCAGGGGGCGAGTTGCGCCTCTTCCTTCGAGCAGCAGCTCTTCAGCAAAGGTAATGGCCTTTTAACATATTTATTTCTTTCTTGCTCAGCAGTTTAACCCCCGGGAAAGGTTCGAAACCTTTTGAAAGTATCCTACCTGTTCAAAATGTAACTTAGTGCCGGCTTATGTAAACATTTTCTTATTACTTTAACTGTAAATCGGGGATAGAGAGTGTCTTACCCTCTCGAGCTCCTCTTCATTTTGGATTTGAGGTGACTACGTTTTCATAACCGATTTTCTTCTCTTCATTAATGTGTTAAATTATTTTTCTTATACGAGTCACCTCTATAGTATGGGAATAGGCCCTGTGTATCGGCTTAGCGCCACTTAGGTTTTAACAAGCTTTCATGTAGGAGTGCAAGTACTCGCCTCCATTCAGCTTTGTATTTTGGGCCATTAACAACCCGTTTTGTTTTCCTTCCTGCGAAGGCCCAGTAGATTGGGTACGACGTACCCCTGTTCCATTATAAGTTGTGCCTTGATGGCATTTTAGTATACTAATCTGTTATTTCCTTTAATAGGCTTGGACAATTAAGAGCGGGTCATCTCTTTATGGTATTTTGAAAGGTGCCTCTAGGAGGCTTGACATTACGAGGTGGGAGCAAGTGCTCCATGTAATTAAGGGTTTTCTGCCCTTTGATAATTTGTGGTTGTGAGCTGAGAGCTCAGAAATTGTTAAACTTTGGGGCTCGTAGCCAAGAATTTCTAAAGACACCTTACTTGTGTTTTCGCTTGTTATTGTACCCTGAATATTCATTGTTATTTCACTTAGTGAAAAACTGTTAAAACTTGTTATCTGTTGAAAATATAATCCTTATTTAAATTTTAAATCCATCTTTCGGACTTAGACCCACTCCAGCCCGCACCTTCTTTCACCTCTGCTGATCCACCAAAACACGGTAACAAGTGGTAGCGGAGCGTGGTTAATTGGGTCTCAATTTAGCCCCTTTTGACGGGTAAACATTGCTTTTGATTCGAACTCTAACAATTTTCTCCGTTGCTGGAATTTTTCGATTTTTCGAAATTCGTAAATTGTCTGTCATCATGTCCGGCCCTGGCGATGTCCTACACCGCGGCTATTTGCGAAAGGAAGAATTGATTTACGAATTAACTATTGGAAATGTTCAATTTTGAGGCACGGTTGCGGCCGATACCACTAAGCTTAAAGATTCTCTTGATTTGCCGATTACCACCCCAACTTTGGGAGAGAAAGAGATTGACGACGCTCTCTCCACGATCACTGATAATACTACTGAGCTAGCATCCGTAGTTAGTTTTTTTGAAGGAGGGGATTCCTCCCCAAATCAACTTAAACGTGTACAAGCTAGATTGTTCCATTTTTACAATAGGGTTACTGATCTATTGTCTCTTAAGTTAAATGACATTCAAGGGAAGGAGGCTAGTGCTCTTCTCGAAAACCTTTCTAAATTGTCCGGTAAGGTTAGCCTATTGTTAACCGGGGCAGTACTCCTCAAAACCGACCAATCTACTCTGGTAAACCTAGTTAGCGAGAAGCATTCTCCCAGGGGGGAAGAAAGTAGGAAATCTGTAGGAGTCCAACAAACATCTGCCCCATTAGAAACTGAGTCCGGTCGTCGCTCATCCATTCCACCCTTTGTATTGAATAATTCACCCTCTTATACAGCTTCTACACCCCATAGGCCGTTACCTACTATGTCACCCGGGTTCAGTAGTTTGGCTCATCCATTAGCAATGTTGCTCAGGGGTATTTCTAAGTTTTCGATTAACTCCACCAGTGATGTTATTTCATTCCTAAGGTTTTTAGTTGAGTTCCAAGATCACGCTCTTGTATTTTCTTTTTCTCAGTGTCAAATTTTGCAGATTACTTATCCCTATTCCATTGGTGTTTTCTTGGACGAAATAGTAAGAGCCATTGCTGATCAGTCCTCTATAGAAGACTTCCACGCGCATCTATAACCAAACTTCATTCCGTCTAGGGCAAGGTCCTCGTTAATACAGAAATACTATTACCGAGTACAGCGGCTGGATGAAAATCTTGCCGACTTCATCCAAGACATCAAATTCTACACCAGTGTATTTGCCCTCCATTTTCCAGAAGATCAAATTGTTCAGGCTATTGTGGGAGGGATTTCACCTCCATACAGGTCATATTTGTGTTTTGCGTCGCGTCCTCAAACTTTTGCCGAATTAGAGGCTATGGCTGTCTCAGCGGAAGGAGTTAGATATGCTGACACACTGCGTGTCGCGAGGGAACCCCCCTCCTTCTTCAAGTAACTTTCGGCTTCCACCTCGCCGAGCTTTCACACCCCGCAAATATTATGCTTGTGGGTCTGCTGACCATCTCCGCATCAAGTGCCCTTTGATTAAATCCAAAGGGCAAAGAATGGAGCAGGGTCATCTCGAGGCTGTTTTAAATGTGGCGCTTTTTCCCATATTGCCAAGAATTACCCTAATTCTAATAGCACTCCCTCCTGCTCAACTTCGGGTGCAACTTCCACCAACAATCAAAAGTGACTAGTGGCGTCGGCTGAGTCGGCTAACTCATCTTTCCGAGGCTCAGCCCCAAGTAACCCAGCCGAAATCTCAGGAAAAACTCCGTCTTCTAATTTAGCTTTTGAAGGTCCCAAAGAATGTCTTAGGATTGCGGCGGATACCCCCACTCCGGTACCATTTCTCAAAATTGAATTAAACAATGAGCCGGTAACAGCTCTATTATATTCTGGCAGTGTGTGTTCCATTATTTCGGCTGAATGATATTCCAAATTAAAATCTGTTTGTAAATTTTCTGATTTTTGTTCGTCTTCGGTTCAATGCGTTTCGGCAAACTCCTCTCCTTTAGAAATTCTAGGTTCCCTATATGCCAAAATTAGAACTGCTAAATTTACTTGGAAAGTTAAACTGTTTGTGGCTAAGCATTTGTCTTGCCCCATTATATTGGGCGTGGATTTCATGTCGCACACCGGTCTAGTGCTCGACATTAAGAGCAAGTCGTGCACCTTCAAATCTGCTAGTAATTTCAAAATCCCTTTACATAAATGTAATTCTGTATCATGTTCATCTGTGTCGCCTACCCAGGATGAGATGTTGTTAGATCTTAGACATCTTCCTGAGGAGCAGGCTGATAGTATTCGTAAGTTGTGTTAGTCGTTTCCAGAAAAGTTTTCTGATTCTCTTGGTGTTACTGACCTCATTGAATACAGGATTGAAGTTACGGATTCGATCCCTGTTCGATTTCCACCTTATAGGTTATCTCCACCTAAAATGAAGGCTCTGAAAGAGATCATAGATCAGATGTTGAAAGATGGTATAATTCGGCCCTCTAAGTCGGCGTATTCATTGCCTGTTTTCCTTGTTCCGAAACCCCAAGGTGACTTCAGGCCTGTGATCGATTATAGGGCTCTCAACCGGAAGGTGGTGTTATAATCTGTGCCCCTTCCAGACCTTAACTCTTGTTTTTCATGGTTTCGAAAGGCTAAACCTTTCACCATCTTAGACCTCAATCAGGCTTATAACCAGATCCCACTGGCTGAATCATCTAAACATCTTACAGCGTTTGCCACTGATTGGAACTTGTATGAATACAACCACGTGCCTTTCGGTCTCCCCACGAGAGCAGCTGTGCTTACGAGACTGCTATACAGGGTCTTCTCCGACATCAAATTTTTGTATCTATACCATTATCTTGATGATGTCGTCGTATTTTCTGAGACCTTTGAAGAACATCTTGATCATCTGAAAGAGGTCCTTAATCGCCTTCGTAAGGCAGGATTAACAGTTAAGCTGTCCAAAGTTGCTATCACTAAACCTTCCATGTCATTTATAGGGCATATTGTGTCGCCCGATGGTGTCGCTGTATATCATTCTAGAACGCAGGCCATCCGTGATTTCAAACCTCCCAAGGACATCAAAGGAATTGCCAGATTCATTGGTATGGTGAATTTCTTCAGGAAATTTATTCCTAACTTCCCTAATAGAGCGGCGCCCTTGAACTTACTTCGTAGGAAAGGCGTCAAGTTTAAGTGAGGTCCTTCTCAACAAGCCGCTTTCGAAGATGTCAAATTAGCACTGTGTAATGCCCCTGTTATTGCCATGCCTGATTTCTCGAAGAAATTCATCGTCCAAACCGACGCGTTGTCGTCGGCAGTGGCTGCAGTCCTTCTTCAAGAGACTGAACTAGGGAGGCGACAAATCGCCTATGCGTCTAGAACTTTATCGGCTCAAGAAGCCAAGTATTCAATTTATGAACTTGAAGGTTTGGCAGTCTTATTTGCTCTAGAAAAGTTCCGCCTCTATTTGGAAGATGTCAAGTTCGACTTGGAGACTGATAACCAAGCCTTAAGTTGTGTCTTAGGTAGGCCGCGTCGCACGGGTCGCATAGCCCGCTGGGCTATCAGAATTTCTGCCTTCCAATTTGATGTTAGGCATATTAGAGGAACTGAAAATGTTGTGGCAGATGGAATAAGCCGTATGTTTTCCAATGCTGTAGAGCCCCTTGAACAGGAAGACAGTTCTTCCCTTCCCGAGTCCATATCTCCTGGGGCAAATGCCATACTAACAGATACTCCCATGTTGTTTAGGGATCTTGAAGAATATCAACGTGAAGATCCGACGCTGGCCCCTATTATGGAAACCCTTTCTTCTGGGGAACACGTCGTCCCTTATGTATTGAGGAATGGTGTTCTAATGTTGCCCGTCGAGGCATGATCAGAAAATGAAAGTTGTGGCTCCAGCTGTTCTTGTACCTATGATCTTCAAGTACTACCATGAGACCCCATTAGGGGGGCATTTAGGCATCTTCAAAACTCGAGAAAAGATCAGAGAAATGTTTATTTGGAAAGGTATGGACGGTGAAATCTGTGAGTTGGTAAAGGCTTGTAAATCTTGCTTGCTTAGTAAACCCACCATGTCCACTAAGCTAGGTCTTCTGTCCTCCCATCAAGCGCCGTGCCCCGTGGAACGCCTCTATATCGACTACGTAGGGCCCTTCCCCCAATCAAAGGGGAACGCCAACAAATTTATCCTTGTGTGTATAGATGGTTTCACTAGATTCTCATGGTTATTCCCGACTAAGCTGGCTACCGCTCAGTCCAATATTTCTTGTTTAAATTCCATCTTTGCTTCTTTTGGTCCGTGTCAATATATCGTTTCGGATAATGCTAAAGCCTTTGCCTCCAATCTCTTCCGTAAATTTTGTTTCGATCTATCCATCTCACATGTAACAACTTCTTCATACTATCCTCAACCATCTCTAGCTGAACGGGTCAATCGTAATCTGAGGTCGGCTCTTATTGCCTATCATCACGATGATCATTCCAGGTGGGACACGTCCTTGCATTGGTTAGCTTTCGCTTTGAATTCGGCGGTTCATGAATCCCATAAGTTTACTCCAGTTTCTTTGATGTTTAAGTTTGTTCCCAACACGCCGCTCTTTAACCTTTGGTCTCTTAGTGATATTTTACCTGAGACAATAGATCCAGATAATATTAGAGATCTCTGGAAGAAGACTGAGGCCAACCTTAAAATTTCTCATGAAAAGGTTAGGGAAAGATATGATCGTGGACGTAGGCCCACCAATTTAAAGGTAGGAGACCAAGTTATGGTCAAGAACTTTGTTCCCGCGGGCAAGCTTGCCCCCAGATTTCATGGGCCGTGCATCATTTTGGATTTCCTAACTCCAGTAACATTGTTAGTAAGCAATCCAGCCACTGAGAGGATCTTTAGGGTACATATATCACAAATTAAACCCCTGTACGGTCATTGTTAACTTAGCCATTTAGATGTTGCAGCGGCGTAAAGGTTATATATTTTTTTCAGAGGCCTTCTGCCCCAATATAGTTTTATTGTTATTGTAATCAATATTTGATGTAAGACCTTACCCGCGGGTTATTCTGCTGCCCTTTCCTGCACGGCCATTACCAAGCTCCCATCTCCTGCTAAACTACACCAGTGGCAATAAAAAAAATAATATTTTCCACGCCGCTGGCCCCTCAGCCTCACCACCAAGACAGTACCCTAAAGCATTAGTTCCAACAACAATTCTGCCGCCGAGATTTTACTGTTTCACCGCCCCCGCAGCCGTTCGTCGCCTTACACCCACTGTGTTGGGGTATGGGCCCACCCCACTTCCATGATGTCCTTCTGGGTACGGCGCGCCGGAGGCATCACCACGACTACTCCTCGCATAGTGCAGGAGAGAGGTATCTCAGGGTACTTGAGGGGTCCGGGTGACCTCGACTGGACTGTGGCAGCGGCGGCTGGTCTTGCCGTTAAAAGTAGCATCTTGTACCTGGTATTCTACGGCAAACAAGACACTCTAAATCTTGAGTCTAACAAGTTATCAACGAAAAGACTTCGAATTTTTTTTTCCTTTCTTCAAAATTCTTCTTCTTCTGCTTCAATATTAAGAGACTTTTTCATCAATTAACGTTTCTTCCATGTACTTCAACAAACTTATCACCAGGGAAGCAAAATTTTTTCAAGTTGGGTTGAAAAAACTTGGGCTTTTGTTTTGGAAGATAATTTTATTCAATATTCTTCTGTGTCACCCCTTGGAAGGACTTTGGGGGGGGGGGAAGGTCTGTACCGGTTGGTACACCTATACGTCGCACATTTGAATTTTCCGCCTTTAAGTACTCCTCTACAGCTGAAACTCTGAACTTTAAAACTGAATTAATTCAACCGTTTATCTGAAGATGTCACTGTGTTAATTTCGAATTATTTTTGTTTACTAATTATCAAGAAGTGTGGACATTCGCTCACAGATGTCTCTACCAAAAACTATGATCATGCACCCTGGTGCGAAGTGAAGGAACTTTTGTTGAGGAAATGTTGTATTTATAAGTTTTGGTCTTTACTAAATTTTGTTCTTTCATTTGTGGGTTGGCAATATTAAGCTTTCTTTCCGCCTGTTTTGAACTTAGCCAATGAGTAATTTCTGTAATTAATTTTCCACCTATGAGAGGTTTCTTCTTCGAATTTCCATGTGTAACTCTTAGCTACCTAATAAAGTTGAGTGGGTATGTCTTTATTATTCATGAAAGGTCTCGAATCTTCCACGAGGGTTTAAAAACTGCTGATTTTCTCGGCTCTTCGCCACTTCAACAACATCTAGCTTAGTGTATGGAAGTATAGCAGGGGGCGAGTTGCACCTCTTCCTTCGAGCAGCAGCTTTTCAGCAAAGGTAATGGCCTTTTAACATATTTATTTCTTTCTTGCTCAGCAGTTTAACCCCCGGGAAAGGTTCGAAACCCTTTGAAAGTATCCTACCTGTTCAAAATGTAACTTAGTGCCGGCTTATGTAAACATTTTCTTATTACTTTAACTGTAAATCGGGGATAGAGAGTGTCTTACCCTCTCGAGCTCCTCTTCATTTTGGATTTGAGGTGACTACGTTTTCATAACCGATTTTCTTCTCTTCATTAATGTGTTAAATTATTTTTCTTATACGAGTCACCTCTATAGTATGGGAATAGGCCCTTTTTGCTAGGGGCTTTACGTCGCACCGACACAGATAGGTCTTATGGCGACGATGGGATAGGAAAGGCCTAGGAGTTGGAAGGAAGCGGCCGTGGCCCTAATTAAGGTACAGCCCCAGCATTTGCCTGGTGTGAAAATGGGAAACCACGGAAAACCATCTTCAGGGCTGCCGATAGTGGGATTCGAACCTACTATCTCCCGGATGCAAGCTCACAGCCGCGCGCCTCTACGCGCACGGCCAACTCGCCCGGTAATAGGCCCTGCGTATCGGCTTAGCGCCACTTAGGTTTTAACAAGCTTTCACGTAGGAGTGCAAGTACTCGCTTCCATTCAGCTTTGTATTTTGGGCCATTAACAACCCGTTTTGTTTTCCTTCCTGCGAAGGCCCAGTAGATTACGAGGTACCCCTGTTCCATTATAAGTTGTGCCTTGATGGCAGTTTAGTATAATAATCTGTTATTGCCTTTAATAGGCTTGGTCAATTAAGAGCGGGTCAGCTCTTTCTGGTATTTTGAAAGGTGCGTCTAGGAGGCTTGACATTACGAGGTGGGAGCAAGTGCTCCATGTAATTAAGGGTTTTCTGCCCTTTGGTAATTTGTGGTTGTGAGCTGAGAGCTCAGAAATTGTTTAACTTTGGGGCTCGTAGCCCAGAATTTGTAAAGACACCTTACTTGTTTTCGCTTGTTATTGTACCCTGAATATTCATTGTTATTTCACTTAGTGAAATATTGTTAAAACTTGTTATTTGTTGAAAATATAAACTTTATTTAAATTTTAAATTCATCTTTCGGACTTGTAGTTAGACCCATTCCAGCCCGCACCTTCTTTCACCTCTGCTGATCCACCAAAACACGGTAACAATAATAATAATAATAATAATAATAATAATAATAATAATAATAATAATAATAATAATATGGAAATCTCTGCAGAGCGATCCAGTTCCGCCAGTGATTCCATGGATGATTCCCGAACGACGTCATCAAAAGTCACAGTTCACACTGAAGTATGTTTTTATCGCTTCCTTTGTTTGAAGTTATCATTCACTTCTTTGCTTTGTTCTAGAAATTGCATCTAACTTAAGTCATTGCTGAATGTACGTTTATAAAAGATAAACGGGGTCGTGTTATTTACTGAACAATTTCTCGCCACAATTTAATAATAATAATAATAATAATAATAATAATAATAATAATAATAATAATAATAATAATAATAATAATAATAATCTATATAAATAAAATTGTAGGGGGTCCGCTGTCTGTAATTTCTTTTGTTTTGCCAATTTTTCAGATATTTATCCGTTTTAGGTCAACTCAAGACCGAATCGGTGGTTTTTACGTTTCGTGTCTGTTTGTTTGTCTGTTTGTCTGTTTGTTTGTCTGTCTGTTTGTTTGTTTGTCTGTTCCACCATCACGTCGAAACGGCTGGATAGATCTCAACCAAACTTCATATTTAGAGTAAACTCATCCCGGGGATGGTTTCGATATGCATATCATTTTAAAATCTTTCAATACTCGGGGGGTTTATAGGAAAACCAGAATGGTTTTTCCACCATCACGTTGAAACGGCTGGATAGATCTCAACTAAACTTCATATCTAGAGTATACTCATCTCGGGGAAGGTTTCGATATGCATATTATTTTAAAACCTTTGAATAGACCGGGGGTTTATAGGAAAACCAGAATGGTTTTTCCACTATCACATCGAAACGGCTGGATAGATCTCAACCAAACTTCATATTTAGAGTATACTCATCCCTGGGAAGGCTTCCATATGCATATCATTTTAAAATATTTGAATAGACGGGGGGTTTATAGGAAAACCTGAATGGTTTTTCCACCATCACTTCGAAACGGCTGGATAGATCTCAACCAAACTTCATATTTAGAGTATACTCATCTTGGGGAAGGTTTCTATATGCATTTTATTTTAAAATCTTTGAATAGACGGGTGGTTTATAGGAAAACCAGAATGGTTTTCCTCCATTTTCTCTTATACTATTGATTTTCTGTAAACTTTGTCTACCGTACGTGAAACGTATCTTCATTATAAACAACTTTCGTTATGTTCATAATTTACCTTACTCTTCACATGACGGAGAAATTTACAATTTTCCGCTGGTATCATGCTCTGCATTGAGTGACCGACAGACCGACAACGAACCGACAGGTTACCATGGCAACGTCTCTGACTGCATGCCAGCAGGGAAGTAACGTATTGCCATTTTCCTCATCATGCTTTTAAATTCGTGGTTGTTCCTTGGGTAGAAGGCAAGAGAGGCGTCAATCGGCCTATCTGCGGGATATTGGCGGAATATCGTTGGATATTATAACCGCCCTCGAATAGATTAAGTAATAACACCATTAGTCATCTTCTTATTATTTGTTTACCTAAGAATCACTGACCTAAATTTCTCCTCTGTTACCGCTTTATTATATCCATTACTCACACTGGCATAATTTATTGAGGGGCATTTGATTTTCCAATACATTCACTTGGCATTTACATATTTGTCGTTATCCGGCTGTCCTCAGTTATAATCCATTTTCTATTACTTTCAACTTTCTTAACTGTATTATTTCTTCCTTAATTACGCCGTATGTACGCGAGTGCTACAAACTAATGGATGTATTTCCACCAAGACTCATATTTAGAATACACCTGTCCTTGATAGGTTTTAGGGCAAATATTGTTTCTAAATCCCTGAATTGACTGGGGGTTTATACGAAACCGAAACAGTGATTTTGCACTTTCACAAAATATACACAACCAAACTTAATGGAAATCTACCTACCTTGGTAGATAATAATTTCTAAACCTTTTTTCTCATGTGCATCATTTCGATACGAGGATTAATAAGGGAGATATCATTAACGGACCGTTTTTCTGTACAAGTCCCATCGGACTTAACTCCTGAGCGGGTGCGTGTAAAGCGTACTCCTTACAATTTGAAAACTACTGAAGACATTCGAACCAAAATTTATATTTAGGATCCACCTGTCCAAAGGTAGGTTTTAAACGTAAATAACATTTCATGTTCCGGAATGGACTGGCGGTTTATAGGGAACCGAAATGGTGATTTTACTCTTCCACAACATATACAGAACAAGACCAACCTGACTGGAAATCGACCAAACGTGATGGAATTCCACCTCTAAACCTTTTTTTCATGTGCATTCTTTCGTCAGGAGGATTACTAAGGGAGATATCATGAATGGTCAGTTTTGCAGGTTAAGTCCAGCGGACATAGCCCAAAAGGTGTTTACATGGAGCAGATTCCTTATCTATATAAATCAAATCGTAACGACTGTGTGCCTCTACACTGACTATTTTGGCGAAATTTTCGTACAGCTTTCCGTTTAAGGGGTAATAATGACCATCTCCATAATTTTTGGTTTAGTTTCCTGAAAGTACTAATTTTTACCCGCCTCGCCCAAAATCCAAATTGCGCCATAATCTGCCAGAAGAAAAAGAAGATAATTGAAATTTGACAAAATTATACGTTTTAGCCTGTAACGAACGGAAAACATCCTAGATCATTACATTTTTCACTTTTTATCCCCGAAGAATATCGAAATATGCAGGCAATTTTAATGATGGTGCACACCTTCGGAAATTCCTATCACATAACGGATTGCACAATCTCCGTTCAATTTGGAATGATCTACAACCGTGGTCTTATGACTTTTTGCCGTATCTGTATCCCTTTTACGTTTTATTTTTCTCTTTAATCGATGTTAAGTCAATTTGGAATTTTCACATGCATAATTCATACTTTCAATTACTTATATGAAATACAGAATCATTAAACTCTTCACGAAAATTGGCCCACCCAGTAGCTATATGTGAGCCAAATGCTATGTATGTATCCGAAAAGTAATGTAATGTGAGATAATCTTACAAAACCTTTACCCTGTTCCACGTTTCTAACTCAATCTGACCCAAGAATAGATGACATATCATAGGACCAGCCATTTAGGCCACTAAATCCTGCGTGTCTTATGGTACAATCCTTTGTCGATAAGACGTACGTTTAGTAGCAGTTAATCTGTAAATGAAGGTCTTCAATATTGTAAACACGCATATACTTTCGTATGTCGATCTATATATATTCACTGATGTCGATTTGTAGCGGTCGAGAAAGGGTGGGTCTGCTATTGTAATCAGTACTCCCCACACCGACTTTGACTGGCACTAGGAAAGGGTTCCTTCTCCAACCCCTGTGTAATTGTCATTAGTAAGGAAGGCCTACAATTGTAATGAATAGTTCCCTTCTCGATTTGACTTGCAGAAGGCAAGTGAGCATGCAGTTTTGTTTAAAACTACCCTACCCGATTGTGTTTGGCAGTAGGCAAGGGTGCCCGCCATTATAAAGAAATGTCCTCATCTAAAATGTGACTGGCATTAGGCATAGTGGCCTGCTATTTTGATGGAAACTCACCAACTTGGTTTGACTGGCAGTAAGCTGGCTGGCAGTAGGAAAATGGGCCTGGCATTATAATGATAACTGCAGAACTCAATTTCGAGTGAT
Organism: Anabrus simplex; assembly: GCF_040414725.1. Lineage (NCBI taxonomy): Eukaryota > Metazoa > Arthropoda > Insecta > Orthoptera > Tettigoniidae > Anabrus > Anabrus simplex. The sequence continues at coordinate 806,120,205 of NC_090265.1, forward strand.
AGTAGGGCAATTGCCTGCCATTATAATAGAAACTCCTCAACTGTAATCTGTCTGGAAGTAGGAAAGGGGGGCTGCCATTTTAACGAAAACTCCCCAAATCGATTCTGTTCGCGTAGTAGGCAATGGGGCCTGCAATTATAATGTAAACTTCCCAACTCGATTGTGAATGCCAGTAGGCAAGTGAGCCTGCCGTTATATCACAAATCCGTAACAAACCCTTTACATTGGAAACAACGTACTGGGACCTCCCATGCTCTTTCTCGGACAACGCTAAGAGACATGCAATTTTAAAACAATCTTATTTACTGCATGTACACTATTTACTTCGATATTCGAATACAATGTAGAATACCGTAGCGAAGCACGGGTACATTCGCTAGTAATAATAATAAAAATGGAAGACTTCGGTTCAACAATGCGGATTTCATCAGTATCCTTGCAGAGTAACCTTAAAGTACATATTTTATCTCTGAGTTTAGCACTTAGATGATACTGCAGGCTGTTGTGTGTGATGTATTTGCTCCATTCCTAGAGTCCTCATTGCCTGAAGGGCCGCTTGAAGGATTGATCCATTTCCAGTTACGCGTGACGTCATTCAACTGGCAAGTGATAGATGGAGTACACGTCCGTATGGAGGATACTCAAATGATGACATATGCCAGTAACATGTATCACTCTCAGTCACTCTGGGCTTAGTGCTTGCAGGCTTGGTTCAGGGGTAAAGTGGGAGACGTTCTTATTACAGATATCCGGGTGAATATACAACATAATAAAACTGACCACTTATGTGGGAGGTTAACCGTCCCAGGATCAAGCCAGAATCCGTAACATCATTGTCCAAGGCTGCGGGGGGGGGGGGAGAAGTAAAAAATCCACAGTTGTGGCCCTTCAGACAAGCAACTCAATGTTGAAAACATCTTTTAGACATAAGCTACGAATTTTAGGTAAATAGAATATAATAAAGTATGAGATTGTATTCTTTGTTCATTCCCAAAAATTATAATCCTTTTCTTAATCATCGTTGTTCGGTCTATAAGATTAGCAGTTTTTTCTACCACTACGAGCGCTAATGTGAGTACATGCAGTGTTTCACTTAACCACCACACGAGCGCTAATGTGTGTCAATGCAGAGTTTCACTTAAGCCCTTATAACTACATTCGGTATGGACACTTTTTTCAAAAAAAAAACCTGAGGGTATTGAACCAAGGAACTCATTACAGAAAGAATTATGTAAATAAGTTAATTTGACTAGGATTTGAATCAAGAAGAAAGACTATTAAAGAAACAACCAATTTTAGGCTATTTCCCGGAACTGCATTTAGACCGGAAGTGGTTTTCGAAATTGTTTTCTAGTTTGATAGAGCTATCCAAGATTCACTACTTGAAACCTTCCCGGGCCTTTTATCATAAGTGAAGGAAGTGGTTTACATTTGAAGTTTCCATTATGCTACATAATTTTAATTTTTTTAAATTTTTGCTATTTTGCTTTACGTCGCACCGACACATATATATCTTACGGCGACGATCGGATGGGAAAGGCTTAAGAATGGGAAGGAAGCGGCTGTGGCCTTAATTAAGGTACAGCCCCAGCATTTGCCTGGTGTGAAAACGGGAAACCACGGAAAACATCTTCAGGGCTGCCAACAGTGGGATTCGAGCCCACTGTCTCCCGGATGCGAGCTCACAGCTACGCGCTTCTAACCGCACGGCCATAATGTATTCTGAAGTACATAATCGATGAGAATGGATTTACTCAACAATGAATGACTTATGTATGCAACTACTTGCCCTGGCTGAACATTTTGTATTGAAAAGTACAGATGGACACAAGATATTCATGCGTACCAACTCTGGACAATTGATAAACTAACCATTCACACATTTGCCAGCTCTGCGACTAACAATACCAGATGATGTACACATATTGAGTCAAGCCAATACTTGAAATAACTGCATACTATAAAAATGTGGGTTACTCTATGGAACAAAACGGGGGGGAGTGGCAATTTATATCCATTACGATTCTGAGAGGAATATTTGTTTTTCCATAGCATATGAAGGCATTTTCTAACAAATTAACAAAATATACTCATTTAAACGCACAAAATAGAGATTACAGGTCTCTAGGTACAGTATCATGAAAATTGCAAGATTATTAAGTAACAATTCGTCATTTTCTAACCCTCCCTTTGGTCTATCTAGGATTAAAAGTAGAGCAATTGCTGTACATAATCTTAGGAACGACTATGAGGGATGGTCACATTCTGAAAGGTTACACGTTGTGAGGTTAAATTTCAGCACTGATCACTAAAATATTATTAATACTATAACCGTTCAATGGCATGTGGATAAGTTGTAGAGCCATTGAGGTTATGTTAAAGAAGAAATCAACGAAAGTTACTCGGAAAAATACGTCCAGCAGTTATACGTCCAGTTGTTATACGTCTAATTGTGTCTGATAGCCGAGATAACTCGCTCATTTGAATATGAATTGGATGGATAAAGAATGAGGACGGAGATTCGTAAGCTCAGAACCCCATGGTCATCGGATATTTACAGTCATAAAATATAATTTAATGTATAAGCAAAAGCCAGTAAACGTTGACATTTCCAGCGGCAGGATAAAGCAAGTCTAATATGTGACATTCAGGTCCAGCAATAACATATGCGGGGAGGCCATGATTTGCACGTTGCAAGTTCAGTGATCAAGAAGGCGCTGAGGAGATAATATATTATATACGTCATGAAGGTACAAGTAAATGGTGAAGTGTTCTTTTGCATAACTTCCTAATTAGAAGAGCTGACATTATCATAGAGTTTATTCCTGAAATGTCAATAACATATGGGAAGGAAATTATAAACTAACGAAATTGGTCGAAATTATGAAATGCGAACGAGTATTGTTAATGTAATAATTTTAATGGAATTTTGTTTCATGAACAATGTATTGTAAAAATTGAGATTGAAGGTCGAAGTAAGAGCTGATTAACACGCATTAATAACGAGCTAATTGGAAGTGTAGACTTTGAGAACATATTTATAGAAATATTAGGAGGATATATTAGTATTTAAAATAACAAGGCTTAATATTTGTTATCAGAACAAGGCGAGTGTTTTGGGTTAATATTGAAATAGTATATGATACATATATCATTGCACTAATTCCGCCTATACAAGTTTCAGGTCCAAATGCTCACGATGATTGAAGATTGTCTCTGCAATGTAATGATCAGAGCTAACATGTGGGCTTAAAAGGGATTAGTGTCCTGACTGGCCCGGGTTGATGATAAAATGAGTACCAGATTGAGATCGATGAAATGGAGAGATGAAAACAACGTCACGTAACCATCAACGATAATTACCCAAGATAATGTCTTTCTTTATTCTATCATGTAGAATGCATAATAGTAGAGTAGATTTCTCTCATTTTGTCATGAAGTGACATAATTGAAACCCTAATGTGATCGTCGCAAACGTTCAGTGATATCCGGAATTGCAGCTAAGTTTAATGTGTGCCGGGCTGAGTGGCTCAGACGGTTAAGGCGCTGGCCTTCTGGCCCCAACTTGGCAGGTTCGATCCTGGCTCAGTCCGGTGGTATTTGAAGGTGCTCAAATACGTCCGCCTCGTGTCGTTAGATTTACTGGCACGTAAAAGAACTCCTGCGGGACTAAATTCCGGCACCTCGGCGTCTCCGAAAACCGTAAAAGAGTAGTTAGTGGGACGTAAAACAAATAACATTAATTATTATTAAGTTTAATGTGGAGGTATTGAAATCGTTTGTCACCTTGTAGAAACGTATTTCGTCGTAAATTTATCCCGGAACCTTTCTGTAACTATCGTGAATATAAAGAGATGTTTTCTTCATGATTTAAATTATATAATGATACTGCGTGAGAGCCTCCGTGGCTCAGACGGCAGCGCGTCGGCCTCTCACCGCTGGATACCGTGGTTCAAATCCCGGTCACTCCATGTGAGATTTGTGCTGGACAAAGCGGAGACGAGACAGGTTTTTCTCCGGGTAATCCGGTTTTCCCTGTTATCTTTCATTCCATCAACACTCTCCATTCTCATTTCATAGCATCTGTCAGTCATTAATAAATCACTTTGGCAGTGGCGACCATAACTGCTTCATTCATTACATCCCTGACCCGGTCAATGACTGGAAAACAGGTTGTAGGTTTTCATTTTTACTGGCACTGCGTAGATAATCTTGTGAGGTGAAGTGATAATTTTCGTATACGCGCACGTTGTGCAGATGCGACTGTTTCGCCACATGAATACCATGATGATTATGACATGATTTGTGATGATGAAATGGTTCTTCGGATAGAGATGTTTGTGTATTTCTTTGGGATGGATAATTATGAACAAGCATAGTGGGCTTGAAGGTATTGTGAAATATAAATGATTGGATCGACGATAAAGTATTTATATGGTAAAAATGAGGTTGTGATGGCATATGATTTGTCGAAATATGTATTACGAAAGTGTAATATATTGTCTTCGAGATTTTCAATTAATCTAGAGTTGAAGTGATTGATTAAAAAGTTCATCATGCAAAGTTAAGAGACTCCAGAGATAGACAAGCAATAAGGTTTGATGTTAATGTTTTCCTACAATGTTTTCGAAGGTTATAAGTGTTGACATGTATGCAGACATCAAAATATTAATTTGTGGCGCGACACGATGCGGATATTGAATACTTGAACGGATAATCACTGATAGGAGGTCTTCAACAATTAATAACGTTAACATGGGTGTAGTAAAGCATCATAATTAAGCAAAGTTGTTGTCATCTGGCGCAGTACATTAGTTATATTCATTTGAGTAGTTCGTTTGTAGTATGGATCTTTTGTAGTAATGGTAGATCTTCGCAATTTTCAGGAGGACAGTTCCGGCGAGACCAGATGCTGTTAAATCATTTCGAGATCTCTTTGTTATTATGATGGTATTAGTTAGATATTCTACATTTTAGGTGGCGGATATGAGTTCCTGAGAGATGCTGTTTCTATTCAACTGAATTTATTATTAAATCTAGTTGCAATGTCCTTGAATGATATATGATCACTTATTTAAGAACAGCTGCAGTGGATAGGTTATTAGGAAACTCAAGTTGATAGGTAATTATGCAATTTTATGCGAGGAACGATAATAATGATGGAATATAGAAAGATGAAATCTTGGATCAGTGAGTGTAAAGACAAATGAAATGATTGACTTTTCTCATTTTAATTCTATGGTTGGCGGACAATTAATGGTAACAGAGTAATTTTATAGATTTCGATACTAAGCCTTCAGCAAGTTCCATGTTTGATTTTATCATGAGTTAATGTTGAGTTTAAATTAATTTTACTAATGTGATTGGTTATGTAATAGTATTTTTTTTTTTTTGCTAGTTGCTTTACGTCGCACCGACACAGATAGGTTTTATGGCGACGATGGGGCAGGAAAGGGCTAGGAGTGGGAAGGAAGCGGCCGTGGCCTTAATAAAGGTACAGCCCCAGCATTTTCCTGGTGTGAAAATGGGAAACCACGGAAAACCATTTTCAGGGCTGCCGACAGTGGGGTTCGAACCTACTATCTCCCGAATACTGGATACTGGCCGCACTTAAGCGACTGCAGCTATCGAGCTCGGTGTAATAGTATTAACCAACAAAGAATTCAATGTCGATTTTATTTTCTCATATTTTCCAGTCATGTTGTGATGTAAGATTATTGTCATCTGGTTTACTTCTTCTTCTTCTTCTTAATCTGTTTACCCTCCAGGGTCGGTTTTTCCCTCGGACTCAGCGACGGATCACACCTCTACCGCCTCAAGGGCACTGTCCTGGAGCTTCAGACTCTGGGTCGGGGGATACAACTGGGGAGAATGACCAGTAACTCGCCCAGGCAGCCTCACCTGCTAATCTGAACAGTGGCCTTGGTGGGGGATGGGAAGATGGGAAAGGATAGACAAGGAAGAGGGAAGGAAGTGGCCGTGGTCATAAGTTAGGTACCTTTCCGGCATTTGCCTGGAGGAGAAGTGGCAAAGCACGGGAAACCACTTCCAGGATGGCTGAGGTGGGAATCGAACCCACCTCTACTCAGTTGACATCCCGAGACTGAGTGGACCCCGTTCCAGCCCTCATACCACTTTTCAAATTTCATCGCAGAGCCGGGAATCGAACCCAGGCCTCCGGGGGTGGCAGCTAATCACACTAACCACTGCATCACAGAGGCGGACTTACTTACTTTGACTTAATAAAATTGGGAAAGTCCTTCCAAAATACTAAAATTCTCGATATCTTCATTTATTTAGTTAGGAATTATTTCAGCCTTACATAATTAATTACCGAGCTCGATAGCTGCAGTCGCTTAATTGCGGCCAGTATCCAGTATTCGGGAGATAGTGGGTTCGAACCCCACTGTCGGCAGCCCTGAAGATGGTTTTCCGTGGTTTCCCATTTTCACACCAGGCAAATGCTGGGGCTGTACCTTAATTAAGGCCACGGCCGCTTCCTTCCCATTTCTAGGCCTTTCCTCTCCCATCGTCGCCATAAGACCTATCTGTGTCGGTGCGACGTAAAGCAAATAGCAAAAAAAAAAAAATTAAAAAAAATAATTAATTGAACAATTCCTTGTTATGACGATAAGAGCCTAGCGTTAAATAGAAAAATGGGATCTTACATAATTAATTGAACAATTCCTTGTTATGATGATAAGAGCCTAGCGTTAAATAGAAAAATGGGATCTAACCGGTGATCATCGAATGTCCATGCCCTGAGTGGAGACTCATGTATCTCCGCTGACTCCAGCCGAGGCGTATTCACATTATCTTCGAACCCCTGACAGAAAAGAACCGCGGACGGTTAGATTACAAATATATAAAATATGTAAAGGCTTTCAAAGACTCACTTCAATTAATACTGTTACTTGATAATATTTTATAGTTGTGAAGATAATTTAAAAATTCATGGAACTGAATATAATTTTGTGAAAATAACATATTTTTAAAACTGGACTGTTACATTTTAGCACAAGTCCTCTTTCAATTATTTATTGAATTAATACAGAAGACTATTTTATTATTCTCATCGTGTTATTCTCTTTGAATTTAACGACTTGCACCGGAAGTAGAGCCGAAAATGTCTGATGATATGTGCGTCTGCCACATTTAGTACTGTAGTATATGAGGTAGTCTCGACAATCGTGAAAAATCATTATCTTTATCGAAAAAGAGTCATTTGTATGTTCCCTGAAGATGTTGTGGAAGACTGACATGAAATGCCAAAATATAGGACTGTCCCGCGTATTTCAAGATGTCTGATCAATATAATTGAACATATTCAACGCAAAATTCCGGATCTCATGTGTATTACTTATCTACTATATTGTACTATGTCAAAGTTACAAAGTCAAAGCATGAACCTCGAGTTAATCCTCAGATAGAAACAACAGTTACCTGTAGTTGTTAAATGCATCGGCAAATGTTATTACCATCATTTAAAAAATATAAAAGTTAAATGACTGTTTAAAGCACAATTGTTTAACAACTTTTCTGGTTTGTTTGCCTTTAAAATCCATATCTTTATAAATGGTCACAATTTCACACACTTTCTCTCTCTCTTGTATGTTCATAATCAAGCACTCATACATTTATATACCGTTATATTTAATGAATACTGAGCCGCATAAAGCAAACAAGGATACTTTTAAATGAGATACATTTAAATACGAATATTGCGATCAATTGAACGTGAACCCAAACTGATGTGTATTTCACTTGCAAATGTTCCACATAATAGTGATAATAGCGTATGGCTTTTAGTGCCGGGAGTGGCCGAGGACATATTCAGCTCGCCAGGTGCAGGTCTTCAGATTTGACGCCTGTACGCGACCTGCTCGTCGTGATTAGGATGAAATGATGATGAAGACGACACATACATCCAGCCCCCGTGCCAGCGAAGTTAACCAATGATGGTTAAAATTCCCGACCCTGCCGGGAATCGAACCCGGGGCCCCTGTGACCAAAGGCCAGCACGCTAACCATTTAGCCATGGAGCCGGGCGGTTCCATATACATTAGCAGGGATTCAAACTCTAATGACCTTGGTGAGAAACCAGTGGAACACCACTAGTCTGCTAAACTTAGCTACATATACAGAATTAACCCTCTACTGCATGAATTATTTCTCGTTTCCGTTTGGTGAAGAAAATTTCAAGCTTTAACGTTCAACATACGCTCAGTGTTTTAGATGTACCAGCAATTCTTGACTGGGCCTAATAACACTCGTATGTGATGTGGATCGCCATATTGGAATATATATACGATTTTTCACGATTTTACGCTAAGCTTTTAACATTCAAAGACCGATCATTACTGGCTACTGGCCATGGGTACGCATTGCAGGGCGCAATACTTGCACGACCGTAGGTCGGTAATGTCTTTGAGGTTGAGCCAGAGGTACTCCTGAAGCTTGTGGCAAAATGATGGGGAGGGCCCACGTAAAATAAACGGTGGTTGGTACGCGTGGATGTTGACGGGGTGGAGGGAGTACCTTTGGTTGTAGGGCTGTTTTGTCTTAAGTTATGTAAAAAAAAAAAAAAAACAAGGCATCACTGGAATATATGTTTAATTGATTGTACAGTTGAAGGTGTGACGTATGCAGTAGAGGTTAACCGAAATTCGCGCACTCGGGCGTCGCAGCGCGATTCCTCACATGCCAGCAATAAAAAAATATCTGTCACCAAAGTTCGTCCTGCGAGTATATCCGGCACGAAAAGGACGTTGAAGAGTGGCAAGCTGGTAACACTGTAACCACATGTAACTACCTCTATCAGCTCATATTAGTCGTGTTGTATAGTTGGTGCAGTGGATAGAGTTTTGGGTTAGCATGCAGGAGGTCGAGGGGTCGATCATGGGTTGAGGCGTATGTTTTTAATAATAATAATAATAATGCTATTTGCTTTACATCCCACTAACTACTCTTTTACGGTTTTCGGAGACGCCGAGGTACCGGAATTTAGTCCCGCAGGAGTTCTTTAACGTGCCAGTAAATCTACGGACACGAGGCTGACGTATTTGAGCACCTTCAAATACCACCGGACTGAGCCAGGACCGAACCTGCCACGTTGGGGTCAGAAGGCCAGCGCCTCAACCGTCTGAGCCACTCAGTCCGGCGCGTAAATTTTTTATTTCGTAAATGTAGTCCAGGTGGTATGGTATCAGGCACTTAATCGTCAAGAGCGAATAAATTCACGCCCACGACGTGGAAAGGGCGTCTTTCAAAGCTGACCAATGAAAACGATTGTTCGTGCATTTCTAGGAACGTAGTATGTAAGTGCAAATGGTTTCTAGAGGACCCACTGCAATCGCTGTTGACGATTAAGATGCCAGATACCGTACCAACTGGACTATGTCTATGAAATTTAAAACATACGCCTCAACGCAGGATCGACCCCTCGACCTCCTGCATGCTAACTCAAAAAACTAGCCACTGCACCACCTGTACCGAACGGCTAATATGTGCTGACAGAGGTAGTTACGCTACATGTGGTTACAGTGTTGCCAAGTTGCCACTCTTTAATATCCTTTTTCTGCCGGATACACTGGAAGGACGAACTTTTGTGAGAGCCTTTTTTTATATCTGGCATGTGAGGAGTCGCGCTGCGACGCCTGAGTGGGTGAATTTCAGTTCACCCTGTATATTCTTGGAGACGTCCAACGCAAGTCTTAAAAGAGAAACTTTACCACTTATCCGCCATTACTGCTGAAATGAGTGACTAGTAGTTTCATGTTTTGACGTAGAATGCCTCTATAGATTTGAAACAGCACTGAGACCGGTGATAATTACAAAAACATTCACCTTAAAATCGAAATAATTGATAGAAAACACGTTCTAGGACAGTGTACAATGTCTTTATTTTAAAGAGGAAGGAACGTTTTTCCTAGGTACAAGAGTCTGACCTCGATGTGACGACATCAGTGATGCCATAATCCCACCATTTCGAGGTACTAAAATTTACATACCGTTGCTTTGGACTCCGGCGTGGTAGAAATTCGTGTAAGGTGTCCTTTCATTAGCCTCAGTGAATTATACACGTACACGGTACAACAAGGTGATATACTCTAGTGAAAACTTGAGAAAATTGTTGTCCGAAGATCTGTGAAGACGATCTTTCCGAAAATATGACATTTTCTTTTTTTTAATTTACTTCAGGCCTACGTCGCACCGATACAGATAGGTCTTAAGGTGACTAAAAGATAGCAAAGGGCTAGGAGTAGGAAGGAAGTGGCCGTGGCCCTAATTAAGGTACAGCCTCAGTATTTGTCTTATGTTAAAATTGGAAACCACGGAAAACCATCCTCAGGCCTGCCGACAGTGGGGTTTGAAACTACTATCTCTGCGCGACCCTCAACGCACGGCCACTTGCTAGGTAAAATGTGACAATACACGGACATTAACAGACTGACCTCAGAATAATCAAAAATCATCCTTCAGGTGTATATAATAGTACATTAAGCAACAAGCCTATAATGACAATAATTAGGACACGAGTATGCTTTATTTCCATGCGAGTGTCTTAATTACCATTATAGACGAGATGCAAACGGCGGTTTATGCTCGACGATAATTATAACACTATTTTCATTAATATTCATACATTTCTGTCGAGATGTCGCTTGACAGTTGAGTTTACTGAACAGAGCGCAGAGAGCATGCGCCGGGTTATTGATTTTTCGTGATTGGATCAGAGACCTTGACAACGTCAAATGTTTTCAAGGCTTTGATAGAAGATTACCATAACCTAGCTTTATTTCAAATACAAATTGTTCATTGTATAGTTGGTAAAGTGAATTTGCGGGAATGGGCCGTGTGGTTGTGGAATATTGGATGTTAATATGTGTGTCCGACATGTTTGATTTTGGAAATAAGCGCGAAGCTAGTGCGTTGAGCGCAGGTGCGCTGCTATCCTCACGTAATTGGTCAAACAATTGTATCGTAATGAAAATCTGTACTCTGATTGGTGGAGAACCTGAGCCTTCTTTAGATTCAGTTTTCTGGCATATAATATTTATAATTCGGCATCGGCGAGTATAAATGTATTATTTTAATAAGTATTGGGGGCTAATTCTTGGGATCAAGACAGTAAAGTATGTTCTTATAAATTTGTCCTATATTGCGTTGTTTTTGTGACAAAATTATAGGTTGTTCATTGACCGCATCACAGAAGATAATCTAATGTGTCAGCCATCAGCAACCTGAACATGCAGTGGCGAAACTGCTCGAGGATACCTGGTTCCTGCCGAACAGCTGCACAGCCTTTATTGTTACACCGATCTAGGTTGGTTATGTCGTTAACCGGAGTAGTGCACACACATTTTTTGTATGTCCCCACAGACAGAAGTCCAGTGATTAGGCTGAGGAGACTGGGCAGGCCAATTATACTGTACGCCCGATGTGCCATCGTGTGGGAGATGTTGTCCAAATACAGACGTACATGCAAACTAAAGTTCGCTGGAGCCCCGTGATGTATACACAACACGGGACGACGAACTCCCAAGGGCAGGCAGCGTCTCCCTCAGTAAGGTCATATCCCTAAAATCGGCAACTTACTGTCGAATATTCGACACTTTCATCTTCCAAGATATTTCACCATACTTCATAACTGACTTTCCGTAATGAAGATGTATGTTTAGACACCCACTGTACTAAAAATGGATGTAATCAAACATATATATACACAGACGTAAATAACTCACACTGAACGGAAAACTATTAAATATGAAATAAAATGACATTGAATAGAATAGCAGAGCCCGTGAAAGATTGTTTACAAACACTACAGCAATGGCGCTTGGTTAATTTCCATCTTATTGTACTTACTTTTAAATCACAAATTCCTTGTCTACATTATAAAAGACGAGCTGATTTAAGTTTCTATCATATGCTTCATTTCGTAGGTTTTTATTAGCATGCGTAGGTGATTTTATTTTCCACACGCATTCGTGCTGTCGATGTAGTTTGGTTAAATCTCGCATCAGTTCGTTAGATATCGCCATTCACAACACCTATGTATAAGGCGTGATCAAAACGTTTCCATTTGAGGGCGTTGCTGCATCGGACATGAAACGTAGCGCGATTTCAATGCGGGTATATACGCACGGACGTGTGGGCAAAGGGATTAGTGTGGCAGTCGTGTGGTGCCGAGGTGCGTGCATTAAATGTGGCCTCATAGAATATGGCGACATTATTACCAAATGCGTATAAACGGGACTAACTTGCTGTTATTCTGTTTTTGGCTGCCGAAGGACAAATACCCGTGGGAATCCATTGGAGAATGTAGACTGTGTATGGGGCAGCATGTTAGTTGAAACCCACTGTTGTGGAATGGTGCAGCAATTTCCGTGCAGGTCGCGTTTCGACACGAAATGGCGCTCGATGTGGTAGGCCAGACTTATCTATTACGTACAACAACAAGCGGGCGGTGGATGGCACTCGACCACCCACCTTATTGTCCTGATCTCTCCCCATGCGATTATGATGCCTTCGGTTCCCTCAGAAAGGCCTTGAAGGTTCGGCTCTTCCTGCCGGACGAGGAAGTGCAGCAGGCGGTCACGAACTTCTTCACTCAGCAGGACACGGTTTTTTACCACACGGGGATATTCAACTTGGTGCGTCGATGGGATGAGTGAATGAGTGCTCACGGCGATGTTGCCTCATTGGCATCCCGATTCAGGACTGTACGGCCGTCGAATGGAATATTTTCGTTCACCCCTTATACATTGCAGTCGAAAATTCACTCACTCTTGGAATGCGCACTCAAGATTTCTAGTAAGCTGAAACTCCTCACGCCTCTCCACACTCCAGTTCTGTACAGTGTAGCGCCTACATATGCGCACTTTTCACTGACGCGGCTGAAATGTGCATTCAAGAGTTCACGCAAGGGTGCTCGTGTGTGGCAGCCTTAGAACATATGTTAATAGGGACATATTTCTTGTTTTGATCCAAGTAATTATCCCCGATGTTTGTTATAAATACTTAGATATACCTTGTATAGAATACAGGACATATCAGAATTACAAAATGTGAAAAATCACAATGCCAAGTGTGAACCGTCTTGTCGGGAGCGTCTCAGTATGTTATTATTATTATTATTATTATTATTATTATTATTATTATTATGGCTCTATGGGTAAAAGGTTAGAGTGCTGACTTTAGCTCACAGGGGTCCCGGGTTCGATTCCCAGCAGGGTCGGAATTTTTACCATAATTGGTTAATTTTCCTGGCACGGGGGCTGGGTGTATATGTCGTTTTCATCATCATTTCATCCTCATCAAGACGTGCAGGTCACCTACGGGAGTCAAATCAAAAGATCTGTATCTAGTGAACTGAACTTCTCCTCGGACACTTCAGCACTAAATGCCATACGCCATTTAATTTCGTTTCACTATTATTATTATTATTATTATTAATATGTTATATTATTATTTTATTTTTCACAAATACAGCGCAATTGGGTAATATTCGCTGGGAATGATCACCTAAAGTAGTGTGATAATAAAGTAAATTTAAGACGTAATTACCCAACAACAACAACAACAGCAGTACAAATTCCAGGGAGAGAAAATATTACAAGAAATATTACTAATTAAACATTGCAAATCCAGCATGATCATATATAAATGCATACACAACTTGAGTATTTCCAGTGCTTAACATTACGGCTTACAATACAATAGGTTGACCTTACTACTAGCTTAACATTACAACACCGCCATATACAAGTTCACAAGTAGCTTATTTCAAAATGTTACACTATGACTTTCAGTAGACAGAGCGGTCCAGTTACTAACTATTATCTTAGCATTGTAAATACAGCCTGTTCATACACAAATTTACACATACGTTAAATAATTCAGATGCCTTAATACTACAGTTTACAGTGGGTTTGGCGTTGCATTAAAATAGGACACACATACCGGGCGAGTTGGCCGTGCGCGTAGAGGCGCGCGGCTGTGAGCTTGCATCCGGGAGATAGTAGGTTCGAATCCCACTATCGGCAGCCCTGAAAATGGTTTTCCGTGGTTTCCCATTTTCACACCAGGCAAATGCTGGGGCTGTACCTTAATTAAGGCCACGGCCGCTTCCTTCCAACTCCTAGGCCTTTCCTATCCCATCGTCGCCATAAGACCTATCTGTGTCGGTGCGACGTAAAGCCCCTAGCAAAAAAAAAAAAAAAAAAAATAGGACACCATCACATAGAAATTTACACACAGTTTACAGAACGCTAGATTTTATTCTTGAAGCACTTTACAATTTTAGAAAAAGACTCTGAGACAGCTGCAGGTAACGCAGTCCTGTCATCAAGTCCCTTATTTACAAACGAATATTTACCACAGTTAGTTTTCTGCGATTTACGTTTTACTTTATGCCGATGATCTGTCCTACTAATGTAAGAGGTATTTTCTAGTCGACTGTTGAACTCTCCCTAAGCTGTCTTATTCCTGGAGGCATTATACATGGTCCTACTCAGCCTCCGCCTGGAAGTGTTTGGATCCCACTAAACAGAGTGCGCACTGGACATGTAAGACGTGGCTCTGCAATGCATTCTTCGGGCCTTCGAACTTTTCAAAGCTGTGACTGTAGTGAATAATTCCAGACTATGAGACATCCCACCTTCAGACGCCCACATAGGGCCTTCCGGGGAATTATCGATGACCTGACAGCTTCAACAATGGCTCTTCAGTGGTTGCACAAACTGAACATTCTGATTTAGTTTTCATTTCTAAATTGTTAATTTATATATTTACTTTGTGGGTTTTTGTATTTCTCTCATTTTTCTTTCTATTCTTCTGTATTGGTCATACTTCTCACGTGTTCTACTTTGTTTCACCGATACCTTGACTTTTATATTTATTCTGTCTTCTAAATTATTTGTTGCTTTCGTAATGTTACTCAATTTGTGTGCGTCTTAACTTGTACCATGAACTAAATAAATAACTTGGCACATAACCGTGTGGCGGCCCAGCGTCGCGAGGCGTCCTCCACCCCACTAGAGGATGGCGGAACACGTCTTTGTTTAGAATCAAGAAGTAAAGTTTCAACTGTAATTTAGTTATTTTTGACTTAAATATGTCTTATGGCTGGAGGTCATGTTAAAATTTGCGTTACAAAAGTTGGCGTCACAAAATGTTTGACGGAAGTGTAACACTAGCAACCGTGAAGGCTGTGATGTATAGTGTGGATGGATAGCCAGACAATGTTACCTAAGAAACGTGCAGGCTATGCAGGCTGGGGGAATCTGCAGTTACCAACCGTTAATGGATGACTATGTCTGGCCCCGTCGTGTACTGGTAGCCTGCTTTCCTCTTACCCGGAGGCCACTGGTTCGATTCTCGGCCAGGTTAAGGATCTTTACCCGGAACTGAAGGCTGGTTCGAGGTCCATTCAGCCTACGTGGACCGAGCTCGATAGCTGCAGTCGCTTAAGTGCGGCCAGTATCCAGCATTCGGGAGATAGTAGGTTCGAATCCCACTGTCGGCAGCCCTGAAAATGGTTTTCCGTGGTTTCCCATTTTCACACCAGGCAAATGCTGGGGCTGTACCTTAATTAAGGCCACGGCCGCTTTCTTCCCACTCCCAGCCCTTCCCTGTCCCATCGTCGCCATAAGACCTATCTGTGTCGGCGCGACGTAAAGCAACTAGCAGCCTACGTGATTACAACTGAGGAGCCATCTGACGTTGAAATGGCGGCCCCGGTCTAGAAACTCAAGAATAACGGCCGAGAGTATTCGTCGTGCTGACCACACGACACCTGATAATCTGTGGGCCTTCGGGTTGAGCAGCGGTAGCTTGGTAGGCCAAGGTCCTTCGGGGCTGTTGCGCCATGCAATTTGGCGGGGCAATGGATGGCTATAACCGAGGTTCATACTTTTGACCATTTGGTTTTCGCAAAGGGAAAATTGGTTTCTTTTCTGACAATAGCTATTCTGTGATACATATTCTACATCAAAATTTGTCGTTAAGACTCTGACACAGCCCCTCTGTTGGATTGCATTCTACATTGCCACTCACAGAGCAAAGAGCGCCTGCTTGTATTGAAAGCTGGATTATTGGCAATATGTTTCGTGATATTGCGATGAGTTAAAAGACCGCCAACGTTCTAATTGTCGTATTGAAAAGTCACTGCTGGTACATTTCAGATTTTTAATTGATTAATATATTAAATGACTTCACAACTGTAAGTCTATTCGAATAATATAAGCTCTGTAGAACAGCTACGGTACGTGTTCGAATAACATGCTTGGAAGGAGAGATTAGAACAAGTCATTAAAATAAGTTCCAGATTTGTAGTATTTAAACAGAAATACACAGAAATGTTTATACATCTCTAAATATCTGAGAGTGGTTTTGATAGATGTTGCAAAATATTGAGGGAGTGGGCAAATTGTTCGGAATGAAGATCGACATTGGGAAGACTGAGGTGATGAGAATAGGAAAAGAGGAGATTGCTGTTAATATAACACTAGAGGTAAAGAAATTGGAACAACTAAAATCATTCAGATATTTACGAAGCCTTTTAACATGGAATGGAAGCTGTACAGTAGAAGTAAGAACCATATTATTTGTGGGAGAAGTCCGCCTCTGTGGTGTAGTGGTTAGCGTGATCAGCTGCCACCCCCAGAGGTCCGGGTTCGATTCCCGGCTCTGCCACGAAATTTGAAAAGTGGTAAGAGGGGTGGAACGAGGTCCACTCAGCATCGGGAGGTCAACTGAGTAGAGGTGGGTTCGATTCCCACCTCAGCCGTCCTGGAAGCGGTTTTCCGTGGTTTCCCACTTCTCTTCCGAGCAAATGCCGGGATGGTACCTAACATAAGGCCACGGCCACTTTCTTCCCTCTTCCTTGCCTGTCCCATCCAATATTCCCATCCCTCCACAAGGCCCCTGTTCAGCATAGCAGGTGAGGCCGCCTAGGCGAGCTACTCGTCATTCTCCCCAGTTGTATCCCCCGATCCACAGTCTTAAGCATCAGAACACTGCCCTTGGGGCGGTAGAGGTGGGATCCCTCGCTGAGTCCGAGAGAAGAACCGACCCTGGAGGGTAAACTGATTAAGAAGAAGAAGATATGTATGGGAGAAGCTTTCGGAAATATGAGAGGGCTTTTAACATCTAAGGCAATCCCTAATGATTTAAGAAAGAGGTTCACAAAGTGTTTTGTGCGGAGTGTGGTGTCATATGAAGTTGAAAAATGGGCAAGGAAGAAAACACAAAGTATTTGGAAAGTTTTGAAAAATGGTTTTGGAGAAGAATGGAAAAAGTGAAGCGCAGAGATAAAGTGAGAAATGATGAAGTGCTAAGAAAAGTAGGAGAGAAAAGACATCTGAGGAACACGATAAGGAAGAGGAAAATATCCTGGTTGGGTGATATAGTACGTAGAAATTGTCTCAAGAGAGGGGGATAGGGGGGGGGAATAGATGGAAGAAAAGGAAGAGGAAGAAGAAAGTTTGGAATGTTAAAAGGTCAAACAGAAGAAAATTTGGAATGTTAAAAGATGTCAAACAAGGGAGAAGCTATGAACAACTGAAACAAAATGCTCAGGACAGAGAATCATGGAGGATGTCCAGTTGATACCTGTCTCAAGACAGATTCCAAGCACAGAAAGAAGGTTTTGGTCGAATCTGATGATGTTGTTTTAAGAACGTAACATATCATTTTATTTTAAATATTATTATTTCTTTTTTAGGTGCTCATATATCTTATTTTGAAGGTAGTTTATGAATTTGTTACTCAAAATTAGTTTCGGCAGACTAAAGAACCTAAGAGTTATAAACAAAACAAAACTATCAACGTAATTTTTTCTCATATATTTATATCGATCTGAACAATAATTAACTAGCGGGATCGGAAGCATTAAAATATTTTGATTCGGGAGGTACTGCGCTTCTTATTGACAACGAGTTACGTCGCATGAGTGAAACGAGGCTTCCTTGTCAACTCCTGTATGGTGAACTCTGCTCTTTGAGGCGTTTCAGAGATCAGCTTTTAGCTAGAATTAACAATCAATCCTGGTATACGCTTGCTAAGAATCGTACACTTTGTATACTCCGACTCGACACTGTTTCTACATCAATTACTGTGTTTGAAGAGGAACGACGACGTAAAAAGTATAAACGACAAGCACGGAAGCTCCGTCAAGCTAAGCCCCCATCCCCAGCCATTCCATGTAATCGTGTCGATGTACGTTTCTTGCCAAGATTGGGTTACTAAGTCATATCAAAGATATCAGCGGTACGCGTGCAATGCCTCGTATTCCACGATGCTCTTCCTATCCATTATTTTCCTTTAGACTGGTCACGCCTCCCAGCCTCACAAGTATTTGCTGTCCATCAGAACAATGTTCGTCGCGTTCATTATCCTATGCCACTGTGTAAAGGAATCTTACTGTACCGTTCTGTAGGAATGGATATGCTCATGAAATATTTACGCACTTCTAGAGTGTAGTGCATTTACGGTGTAATGCATTTTAAATTCACTTTCCTTTGCACATCAGCACAGGAACATGAACACAACGAACATTGTTCTGATGGACTGTACATCCATATGTAGCTGGGAGCCGTGACCAGTGTTAAGGATGATAATAGATCGGAAGAGTGTTGTGGGATACGAGGTATTTTTTGCACCCCGTGAGTGTGAAAATGAAAACTCCTGAAGAATAGGTTTACTCGGATACGAGTTGCAGCCGACGACGACGACTGCTTTCATACAAACAGAAATCTATTTAAAGTTAATTTTATGCATAGGACCAAAGGTCCCGTTAGCTTCCTCTAACAAACGAAACTTAAATTATGCTATTTCTGTGAGATAATGAGAAGATTCTAGAAGACGTAACTTCAAATATTCATCAAAGAAAGGAATATATATTTTCATTATAAAAACAAATTAAGATACATAAATTTCCTTCAACACTAACTGAATAGGAACTGTATGAGAAGCTGTTCTAAAGAGATAAAAGTCTTAGATATTCATGAAGAACTGACCTCCGTTCTGGAAGCAAGCAGTAAACTGTAAGCTATCGGTGAGATCTCTGCCAAGTGCATACGATATAACAGTTTCGTGTCATTCTATTTTCTTCCTTCAGATGCTCTTCAGACTGTTGTTGAAAAGAGATGTGACGCAGCAGAGCACAGTTTCGCCCTCATTGGTAGTAAATCACATACGAAGAAGTACTTAACAAAAGTAGGTTTCTTCTGGGAAGCAATTCCGCAGAAAAGATTCAATAAAACTGTAACGAACTAAAGAGTAATGAAATATAGTGTATGTCCAAACCTTTTCCCGTTTCTCTACGGGGTCGGGTATGAAACGACATGAATCATTGTAGCGAGTTGTTACGACGTCCGTCTCATCAGAGAAGTTACTGATATGAAATGAATGACGTGATCTATGAACGTAGAAATGGAGAGGATGAAACCTGGTGCCAAGAAGATTAGCCTACACTTGTCGAATAGCACCAAGGAATCTGCTCAATGCTGAATGTCTCCATCCCACGCACGAATCACCTTCAACAGCGTCATATGACCTCACTCTACAGCGTGATTCAGCCACCCCTCCTAATGTAGTTTTATGCTACCCACAATATTCATTACGTCCTGAAAACATCAGCCCTACCGGTATGCTCAGTCAACACAACCGGATACCTTGATATTTACCGCCTCACCATAACAGGACACCGTATATTATACTCGTATTAAACAGTGGAATACATGCGTGTGCGTTCTAGATCATATGAACCTGACACGCCGGCGAAACACTCAATTGATATTGTGATCGAAATAAGCCTAATACTTGCTATAAGCTGTCCACTGTCTCGTACGGAACCGTAGTGTATTTGGTAAAGGCATGACCGAGTGGGCTTGGATGTCAGGTAGGAGGTTCGACTTCGTGGAGAAGATTGCAAATTTTTTAAATATTTGTTTAATACGAACCGCACGCAATATAACTTCAATTCCCGCTTTCAGGCGAATTGTGTGCGAATTAATGCTTTTTGGCCCTAAGAAGGATCGATTAGTTAGAAGGCCGGTCACATAAAGATCGGAAATAATAGGAACACAACTGCCCTGGCGAGGTTTTATAGCAGCAAATGCTCGATGTGATGACCGTTTTGGTTTATGCACATTCGGACCCGGTGTCCAATAGATCGTCTTGCTCTATGAAGCATTCCAGGTGTAATTGCTCGGCAGGCGTCCGTAATGAGTTGCCGGAGCTAGTCCGGGTTTTCCGGCGCTTGAGTGTAAACGACGTTCTTCAAATGGCCCCACAGAAGAAGTCTAATGGCGTTAAATCCGGTGATCTGGTGGTCCAAGAAACAGGGCCTCCTCGTTCTATCCATTTCCCTGGCAGTTCCTTGTTCAGTGGTTACTAATGGGCAAAGTCGAATGTCCGAGGGAGATAACCTGACACCTTGGCCTGGACTGGGTCGTGGAACTCATGACGATTATGAGGAAGTGCTTTGCCTGAGTGTAGATAGTTAATTTATCTTGTGTTTTTGTTTTTACTTTCCAGGAGTATTGTTTGTTCGTTATGTGTACCATGCATCGGAGTGTTTGTTGTGTTCATTGTCCTTGTGCTGTGTCTTGCCGTGTAATATTGTGCATCTTAAATTTAGCCCGGAGCTAATTTTCTTGTGGGTTTACAGCCTCAGGCTGGTCGATTTGCGACAGATCGGATCAGTCAGTAGAAGCTGTGAAGTATGTAAGCTCAGGGCCGCTGGATTTTTCCTTGTAGTGATTAATTCATTTGTGTATGTAAATGTGGATTGAAACTGGCGTGGCTTTCTATTGTCGAAGCATAGCTTATGGACGATCGTAATCGAAATCGGCATATTCATTTGGTGGCGTTGTTCATAATTAACTATGTAGAACCGGCCAAGATTTATTTAATCATTTTTTTTAAATTTTATTATTTGTGACTTCATTTGCTCTGCTTCTGGACCAGCATATTTTGTTGATGTTATTTGTCGTTGATTTTGATGTGCTGGGCACACAGTTTTTTCGAATGACAGTTTGCGTCATGCTTTTATTGTATTTTCATTTGATTTCGGTTAGCATAAATATTTAATCATCTGCTTAAGTGAATAAATCTATTTTACCTCCTTTCTTTGCCTCTTATTCACAACAAATGCAACTGTTTCCCATTCACATATACCATTGGTATTTATTTTCATAGGAGTTAGGCTATGGTTGATAGGCTATGGCTTGTGGTTGCTTGGGTTTAAATTAACTGGTAAACTCACCAACAATCGAATCATGTTTACCGGGAACTACAATCAGTTAGGTTATTTGAAGGCATACTGTATATCTATTTTGTAGATGCATTTAAATTGTTGTTGAACTCAAATCATAGATAGTAAATATCTACGTCTTCACTCATGATGAAAAACTCCCTCGCCATTTAATGGCTAGCTGTTATCATCGGATGGATCATTAATATTTTCAAAAATTCAGCCAACAGTAACAGAACACTACAACACTTTGCGAAATCAAGCAGTAAACTTGTTGGATTACGTAAAAATGTTGCTTTTTGCAAAATGAATAACGGGAACGTTAATTTTAAGAAATGAGAATACTGTCATTCCCATCCAAGGAATTTGAAATCGTAGCTTGTAGGCTTAAACCCTGTACCTGTAACATAAAAATTATAACGTGCCAGTTTTCTTTGAATGTGTAAATATAAGCAAATTAAACCGGCTGTTTATATCGCGCGCAGTATAAATCAAACCGGAATATCTTGAAAAGTCGGTTTTCATGCGATTGTAGGTTTTAAAATAATACACTACCACTTTCCGCACTTCTCTGAGTAGTGGAGGGGAGCTTCGTAATCACAATTGAACGTCAGTGCTCCCTCCCTTTCTACAAAGTGTGATCGCTCTCTCACTTCACTGTGACGTATGCTTACTACGTAAGCTGCCCGCATTTACGTCACGTCAACCCGGCCGCACTGGGTAGCCTCAACGAGCGCCAAGCTGAGCACCTCTGATCTACATGATAGATTCACCACATGATTTCGAATTCTTGCTGTTAAATCTGGAGGCTGATTTTCCGCACGTTGTCCTCTTATAGTAGAACGATTACCTAAAAATCTTTCAAGGTAGGTTTTGACCTGTCTTACCTGATACTTCCCTTGTGAGGCGACTTGAACAACGTTATTATAGGACTTCTACGTACTATTTCTACCTTTCTTTAATTTCCTCTGCTTCTGTTAGCTCTTTACCATTTTTATCTCCCTCAAATACTACAGTAATTATCGAGTACTGACTTCCTGTCCATTGGTGCTTCCTCCAATTTAGTTTTCTTCGTTGGAATAGTCAAACCTTTTCTACCGCAGTGCCATTCATTTTGGCATTGAACATTCAGTAGCTGTACGGAGAGACGAAGGAAGAAATGGCAATGTACAGATATGAATAATTGCTCCTGATAAGGAAAGATGACCCCGTTTAACCGCGATATAGCGATGAAGAAGAACTTTCAGTAACAACAACCAAAAATTATCTAATTTCAAACTACACGTTGTAGATAAAAGTCTCCAGACACACCTTACAGCTCATTGTAGCTAAAAATTATTAATGGAACCGGATTAAAAGATATTGAACACTTTCCCTATCTGGGCAGTCACCTTTCAACAAATGCGAACATTGACGCTGAAATTCAATATCGTCTCAAATGTGCCAGCGCAGCCTATGGCCATGTGAACTACGGTATCTGACAACCACTACTCAAACTAAGCTCTATGTATACCAAGTCGTTATTGTTCCAACTCTAATCTATGGTTGTGAAACTTGGGTTAAATACAGAAGGCACTTATTATATCTGAAAAAAAATCCTTCAACGCTGCATTAAGAGAATACTGGGAATAAAATGACAAGACACGCTCACTAACGTAAGTGTTTTGTTACAAGCTAATACAATCAACGTTGAGGCTCGCATATTGAAACATCAGCTTCGATGGACAGGTCATGTACTTCGCATGCCTTTGTCACGTTACCTAAAGAAAATAATGTACTGTCAGTTGAAGGTCGGGCAGAGATAAAAGGGTGGGTAACATAAATGCTATAAATATTCTGAAGGCTAATTTAAATAAAAGTCAAATTGGCCCTGAAAATTCGGGGGGTGTGGAATCCACTTGTCCAAAATGGCGTCACCTCGTCCACCAAGGCCATCTATACTTTGAACTAAAGGGGAGGAAACTTCTGGCCGGCAAACGTAACGCTAGGAAAGAGCGTATGAATAGAAGAAGTATCAACCCTCAAGGACCAATGGATACCCAAGACACCGTGTGCCAACATTGTGAAAGGATCTCTGATTCCAAAATTGGATCATACAGCCATCGAAGAACTCGAGTGATTTGAACTTACCTTTGGAAGGTAATCATACTTTTTTACGAGTGATAACCTAATGATTATCTGCACCTCTTGACGTACAATATGTCTATTGTTTCTTTCCTGGTCTGGGTCCTTTGGTAAAAGTTCATGCACCCCATGCATGTATCTACCAGACTTCATTCAACAGTTTTTAAAAAATCTAGCAAAGATATATAATGACTGATTTGAAGAGAGAAAGAGTCAAAGAGACTACTCCACTTTTTCTACTAATATTGCCTTTAATACTCGAGTTGTCCGCCTCATTGGCTGAATTTTCAGCGTAGATGCCTTCGGTTCCGAGGGACTCGGGTTCGATTTCCGGCTGCTTCGAAGAAAATGGTTAATTCACCTGGTTCGGGGACAGGGTGTTTGTACTGCGTGTACCTCTACTTCTGTCGTCTAGCCTAGGAAAGTAGATACACCCGAAGGCACTCAAGAATATGTAATCAAATCGATGAAGATTGGAAATATGTTTGGCATTCTCAAAAGGATGGCCCCCCAAAAGGAAGAAAAACATATTTCTAAACCTAAAATCTCTTGGCGAAAAATGACATCCTTAGGCTATATATTACCTAATAAATAAATAAATAAATAAATAAATAAATAAATAAAAATGCCCAAATGATCTGCGACCGTGACTTCGATACATCCTCTGCCGACTGATTAGTATTCTAATCTGAGTCAGTGGAATTAAGCGTATGGCATTTTTGTATACAAACAAAGAAGCAGACAAACAAACAAATTAATAAATAAGAGCTCATCTCAGATCTGTTCTTGTATGAACGCACGGTACACTTTATCATGGTCCATCTCGCTCACTGGTTATTACATAGCACATTGACGAAAATAACTCTCCGAAACACTCAGCTAATTCAAAGCTTCATTATTTCATAACTCATTTTTAACCATATATTCATTAATTACCTCTCGACAGGTGCGATAAAATAGCAGCTAATTAATTTATTAACGAGTTGGGCTGCCCACACTCTCGCCGACCGTATCCTGAAAAATGTGGCCCGATATTCTGCTTAAAGGGCACGTTTCGATTAGTACATAAATGAGGTCGTCTTTTCGAAAGCCACTTCGAAATCTCGATGATATATTTTTGTCTTTTAATTCATTTTTGTATTTTCAGACGTCTTGGAATATTAAGGAGCGACATTTGTCAGTGTAAAATGTCATGAAGTAACGAAGTTTCATATTTCCGATAATCTATCATTCATTTTGAAGTTAGATGAGATTTTTTAATGAAATGTATAGACCTACTGCAGAGAAATCATTAATAGTTAAAGGAATAATTATTCTAAAGTGTCAATCCAATTCTGTAAGAAGGATCCATTGTCCCATGTGCTGGGTGACGCATTTTTTGTTTCCTCCTTTTTTATTTTTAACTAGCAAATGTACCCGTGCTTCGCTAGGCTATTCTACAATGTATATGGATATCGAAGTAAATTGCTGTACATGAAGTGAATAAAAAAATTTAATTGCATGTCTCTTGGCGTTATCTGAGAAAAAGCATAGGGAGGTCCGCATACGTTGTTTCCAATGTAAAGTGCGAGTTGCAGAGTTGTGATGATAACGACAGGTCCACTTGTCTGTCGTAATTCACTATGCGTAACGTCAGTCACATTTTGATGGGTAATTTATAATCGGGGGCACCTATACCTAATGATAAAGAGAATCAGGTAAAAGAGTTTAAAAAATGCAGGCTCCCTTGCCTTCTGCTAGTCAAATCAAGAAGGGAATTATACATTACAATGGTACACAGGCGTTGGAGAACTACCCCATTCCTGTTGCTAGTTAAGGTCGATGAGAGGAGTACTGATTACAACAGCAGGCGCCCTCCTGCTGAGAGTCACTATTGATTTGTAAAGTATTAATTACAATGTAAGACACACCCCTTTCTAGATCACTACAAATCGACTTAAATTAACAAATGTTCACCTTCATTTACAGAATAACTGCTGCTAAACGGTGCATTCATATTGAAAAACGGATTGTATAAAAAGACGACTCTGGCCTCGTTTAGCGATCTAAATGGCTGGCCCTATGATATTTCCTCGTATCTCATCTAATTAAAGGCAAGATTATTTTAGAACTGTTGAATAGGCTGAAATTTGTGTAAGATTTTCACACAGTGAATTACTTTTCAGATACTTTTGCGACAGCTTCAAACATAGAATTTGGCTGGGTGGGCCAATATTCGTGTAGAATTTGATGATCCCATCTTTCCTATAAGTGAATCAAACCATCAATTTACGTGCACAAAGTGCAAAATTTAGGTAAATCCAGAAATAGAGCCAAATTTAACATAAGGGATAGAGATACAACAAAAAGTCATAGGATCAAAGTTGTACATCACTCTTAATTGAACAGAGATTGTGCCATCCGTTTTGTGATACGACTTACCGTTTGGCCACCAAATAGCTCGAAAGGAAAGTCTGCACCGTCATTAAAATTGCCTCCATATTTCGATATTTTTTGGGGGAAAAAAAATATTTTTTAAACATCTCGTAAATCATCCAACGATTACAGGCCAAAAGCTAAAATTTTTGCCAAATTTCTATTTTCTAACTCGTCTGGGAGATTGTGGTGCCATCTTGATATGGGGGAGGGGGTTAAAAATTAGGACTTTCAGGAAACTTTTAAGCCCATGAAACGTATAGGTCATAGTTCAGGATAAATATCACTGACTGTGTTCTTATGCAGATTTGAAACTCCCAACGTGTCCCTCTTAGAGAATTTTGAGAATTTTAGATTTTTCTAGGGATCCTGAAGTCATCAGTTTGTCTGGTACCAAGTTTTAAGTTTCTAGGATGCCTAGAGTGGTCTCACATATTCACGCGTTTTCATTTTTATGCCTTAATTTATATATGTATAGTACAGTATATATAGATCGCGCCGAACTGACTTCTATTTATTAATATGGATTATATATTTCACCCGCTTCCGAAGTGGTTCTAGGGGCCTCTTACTCCCACAGTGCGTTTTCCAGGTAGTAAGTCATACTCGAAAGTCATACTGGAACATACCCACGTCTATTACCTTGGGCATATTTGACAATTTATTTTTTCACCCTTTCTCACCCTCTATACCAAAGGGGCCTGAAGTTGGACTTTAAAAATCCGGAATGTTACTATTTATCTCAGCGACCCCGAAAACTATGGATTAGGCAGTATATTCGATTATTATTATATCTCACTCCCCCTTCCCCCTAAAGGGGGTTAAACTTTGAGTTTTAAAAAATCGGGAGTGTTACTATTCATCTGAGTGGCCCCAAAAACTATGGCTTCGACACTATTTTCGATTATTTTTAGATCTGAATCCCCCTCAACCCCACCAGAAAGGGGGATGAACTTGGACTTGTAAAATATCCGGGGTCTCACCATTCATCTCAGTGACCCCGACAACTATGGATTCAACTTTATTTTCGTTTATTTTTATATATCACTCTCCAATTGCCACCCACCACGAATGGGGCTGAACTTTAA
Organism: Anabrus simplex; assembly: GCF_040414725.1. Classification (NCBI taxonomy): domain Eukaryota; kingdom Metazoa; phylum Arthropoda; class Insecta; order Orthoptera; family Tettigoniidae; genus Anabrus; species Anabrus simplex. The sequence goes on from NC_090265.1 coordinate 806,147,094, forward strand.
AAAATTCCGGAGTGCCATTATTCATCTCAGCGACTCCGAAAAGTATGGATTCGACACTACTTTCGATGATCTTTATATCTCAGCTCCCTCGCCCCCCCCCCCCCCCGCCCCTAAGGGTTCCTAGGGTGTCCCACCCCCACGTGGTTTGTCTCCTGATACTAAAATTTCGAAGTGTACAATTCACCTCGGCGAAATCGAAAACTATGTATTCGACACTATTTTCGATTAATTTTGTATATCAATCCCCCCTCGCCCCCGATCCCAAAGGGGGATAAACTTGGACTTGTAAAATAACCGGAGTCTCACTATTCATCTCAGCGACCCCGACAACTATGGATTCGACACTATTTTCGATTATTTTTATATATCATTCTCCCATCTCCCCCACCACAATGGGGGCTGAAATTGGACTTAAAAAATTCCGGAGTGTCACTATTCATCTCAGCCTCCCAAAAAATATGGATTCGACACTACATTCGATGATTTGTATATCTCAGCCACTCGCCCCCCACCCCTAATATTTCCTGGGGTGTATTACCGCCACGTGGTTTGTCTCATGATACTAAAATTCCGGAGTGGCACTATTCTTCTCAGCGACCCTGAAGACTACGTATTCGACAGTATTTTCTATTATTTCTATATATCAATCCCCCATCCAACCAAACGAAGAGGGCTGAAATTGGACATTCAAAAATTCCGGAGTGTTGCTATTCATTTCAGGGAGCCCGAAAAGTATTGATTCGACACTACTTTCGATGATATATATGTCTCACACCCTGCCCCCCCCCCGCCCCTAAGCGTTCCTCGGGTGTCCTACCCCCACGCGTTTTTGTCTCCTGATACAAACAATCCGAAGCGTACCATTCACCTCGGCGACCCCGAAAACTATGTATTCGACACTATTTTCGATTAATATATATATCACTCCCCCCTCGCCCCGCACCCCAAAGGGGGATAAACTTATAAAATATCCGGAGTCTCACTATTCATCTCAGCAACCCCGGTAACTATGGATTCGACACTCTTTTAGATTAGTTTTATATATCACTCTCCCATCGTCCCCTACCACGAAGGGGGCTGAACTTGGACTTAAAAATTTCCGGAGTGTGACTATTCATCTAAGCGACCACGAAAAGTATGGATTCAACACTACTTTTGATGATTTTTGTATCTGAGCCACTTTGCCCCCCTGCCCCTAAGGTTTCTTGGGGTGTATTACCCCCACGTGGTTTGTCTTCTGATACTAAAATTCCGGAGTGTCATTATTCATCCCAGCGACCCCGAAAACTGTGGATTCGGCACTATTTTCTATTACTTTTATATATTACTCCGCCATCGCCCACAGCTCGATAGGGGCTGAACTTGGACATTTGAAAATTCCGGAGTGTCACTATTCGTTTCAGCGAGCCCGAAAAGTATGTATTCGACACTACTTTCGATTATTTTAATATCTCACCCCCCTCGCCCCCCCCGCCCCTAAGGTTTCCTGGGCTGTCTAACCCCCTCGTGGTTTGTCTCCTGATACTAAAAATCCGGACTGTACAATTCCCATCGGCGACCCCGAAAACTATATATTCGGCACTATTTTCGTTTAATTTTATATATTACTAACCCCTTGCCCACACCCGAAAAAGGACTGAACTTGGACTTTAAAAATTCCAGAGTGTCACTATTCATCCCAGCGACCCCGAAAAGTATGGATTCGACACTATTTTCGTCAATTTGTGTATCTGACCCCCTCACCCCCCCTAAGGTTTCCTGTGCTGTCTTACCCCCACATGGTTTATCTCCTGATACTAAAAGTCCGAAGTGTACAATTCCCCTCGGCGACCCCGAAAACTTTGTATTTGACACCATTTTCGTTTATTTTTATATATCACTCCCCCCTCACCCCCACCCCAAAGGGGGCTCAACTCAGACTTTAAAAAACCCGGAGTGTCACTATTCATCTCAGCGACCCTGAAAAGTATGGATTCGACACTATTTTCGTTAATTTTTATATCTGAACCCCTTGCCCCCCCCCCCGCCCCTAAGCTTTCCTTGGCAGTCTTAACCCCACGTTGTTTGTCTCCTGATACTAAAAATCCGGAGTGTCCAAATTCACCTCGACAACCCCGAAAACTATGTATTCGACACTATTTTCGTTTAATTTTATATATCAGTCCCCCCTCGCCACCCACCCAAATGGGAGCAGAAATTTGACTTTTTAAAAATCGGGAGTGTCACTATTCACCTCAGCGACCCCAAAAACTATGGATTCGACACTATTTTCGATTATGTTTTTAGCTGAACCCCCTAACCCCCACCCCTAAGGGGGTAGTGGTGGCTTACCCCCACAGGGCTCGTCTCCAGATAGCAAATAATATGTGTTCAAAATTTGATTGAAATTGCTCCAGTCGTTTAGGAGGACATGTGTCATTTACACACATACATTCATCATCAGTCCCCCCCACCCCCCACCCAAATGGCAGCAGAATTTTGACTTTTAAAAAATCGAGAGTGTCACTATTCACCTCAGCGACCCCAAAAACTATGGATTCGACACCATTTTCGATTATTTTTTACCTGACCCCCCTAACCCCCCACTCCTAAGGGGGGCTAGAGGTGGCTTACCCCCACAGTGCTCGTCTCCGGATAGCAAATAATAAGTGTTCAAAGTTTGATTGAAATTGCTCCAGTGGTTTAGGAGGAGATGTGTCATTTACATACAAACATACATTCATTTATATATATATATATATATATATATATATATATATATATATATATATATATATATATACAAAAATTAAATATATACAGAAATCGTTACAGGTACAAACTGGAAATAAGATAGCAATACTATTTGAGAGAGCAAATGTGTGTTTTTCAAACATACATCATAACTGAACAAAGCAAAAATGTGAGTAGAAACAAAAACATTGAAACAAGTTAAGGATTATTCCGCAAACATAACGTTTATAAGTGCATCTAAACAAACTAAAATTTAACAAAGAAGAGCATCAAGTTGTTCACAGAATAATGGAAATGAAAAAAAATCACTTTTCCCTTTTCACACTAGTAGCAGCGAAAGTATTACTGTCATCTTCGTTATTCCTTGTCCAAATACTTTAACAGTACACAGTTATACTAACAAAAACACTCTTCATATTAACATAAGATTGAGAGATGTTACAGACAGCACATAACAGGAAAGCACTTCAGAATTTAAAAAGTAGTGTTCCAAAAGCTTCGTGAAGATACTTCGCTCTGATCTTCTTCAAGCGTTCTTTCCTGAGATGGTCCAGAAATTCAGGTAATGTCACACTTGTATGCTGAGTGAACGCCTTGATATTGTAGTTAATGGCTCCAGCTGTTATCCATATGCGACGAGAAGGGCATCTGTCCATAAAAATGAGCCAAGAAGGCAACGGTAAGGGCATCTGACTGTAAAATTGGGCCCTGTGTAGTTATGCCTCTCTGAGATGGTATCGGGAGGGGCATCTGTCCATAAAACCAGGTTAGGCCATATGTGCCCTCTCTGGTGGGAGAATCAAAATGGCGACGGGAAGATCATCTGATCATAAAACTGGGCCCTGTATAGTTATGACCCTTCGAAATGGCATCAGTAAGGGCATCTCACCGTAAAAATGTGCCCTGTGACCTTAGGCCCCTCCGTGAGGTTAGGTGTGCTCTCTTATGCGAATCGCCCATTGCCTTACTGCTCAAGATGGCGTCGCGAGAATCGCCATTGCCGTACTACAAAAGATGGCGTCGGGAAGGGCATCTAGCCGTAAAGGAGAGGTTAGGCCCATCTATGAGGTTAGGCTCGCTCTCTTAAGCGAATCAACAACGCCCAACTACTGAAGACGGCGTCGCGAGAAACCCCATTGCCCTACTACACAGGATTGCGTCAGGAAGGGCATCTAGCCGTAAAACTAGGTCCTGTGTAGTTAGGCCCCACCCATGTGGTTAGGGATGCTCTCTTATACGAATCCCCCATTGCCCTACTACTCAAGATGGCGTCCCGAGAATCCCCACTGCCCTACTACTGAAGATGGCATTGGGAAGGGCATCTACCAGTTAAAGTGAGATTAGACCCCTCCAAGATAGCGACTGTTGCCGTCGGGAAGGGCATCTTCCCGTAAAAATGAAGTTAAGTCCCTCCAAGATGGCGTCTGTGAGGTTAGGCTCGCTCTCTTATGCAAAATCCGCGAATCGCCCTTACACTAGTACTATACTAGGATCAATGACCTCGGATGAGAACGCGCATAAGTACACTACTAGGGGTCAATGACTTCGGGTGCTGACTGAGCACAAAAATGCTGATGAGATGGCTTAGAACCCGCACAGCTCTACTACTGTCTCTTCTCCCAGAGGGGTAGATGTATAAACAATTTTGGTAATTACTTTTGAATAAAACCATTCAATAGTCATGTTGTAGTGGGTGCTCGGTTTTCATTTGGCTGCCCCTTATATTTATTTCTATTTTTAGGGCAATTTTGAAGGATTTTCAGGTCATTTTTGATAACTATACCCCATAAAAATCCTTACCCTATTAATACGAGACATGCAGGTAGATCTAGGACACAGGTGTTGACTCATATTTCAATGGTTTTATTAGGCGTAGACAAGGACTCAGAAGTAAATAAACGATAAAATACACAAAAAAAATTAATATGATCGTGTAATAATAATAATAATAATAATAATAATAATAATAATAATAATAATAATACTTTCTAGGGTCATTGGAGCCACCCAGGCTCATTTTGGTTGTTGTGATTATAGTGAGGTATATTATTATTATTATTATTATTATTATTATTATTATTATTATTATTATTATTATTATTATTTGTATTTAACGTTCCTTCATTTTTCTACATATTTTAAGAACCTCTGGAATGTATAATTTTCGCTGTATTGGGTATGCATGTCCGCATAAATATAGAATGTTGATCATTTATGGTAAGACTGTATGCGTGTAGGGTATATTTCATCAAACTATTTAATGTCGTACTTTAGAGGAACTGGGAATAATAATAACGATGCTCATAATACTATCCTTTGCAAATTGTGTACTGGCCGTGCGGTTAGAGGCGCGCGGCTGTGAGCTTGCATCCCTGAGATAGTGTGTTCAAATCCCACTGTCGGTATCCCTGAAGATGGTTTTACGTGGTTTCCCATTTTCACACCAGGCAAATGCTGGGCTTGTACCTTAATTAAGACCACGACCGCTTCCTTCCAACTCATAGGCCTTTCCTATCCCATCGTCACCATAAGACCTATCTGTGTCGGTGCGACGTAAAGCCAGTAGCAAAATTAATTATTCATCTTCTTCATCTAAGCATTTATCGCGCTTAATTGCAGGGTCTGCTGTTCTGCATTTCCTTTTCCACTTGATGAGGTCTTGTGCAACTTCGGGAGAAACTTTCGCCACATGCATGTCCTCCCGCAGTTTGTCGAGCCAGCACTTTACGATCGCCCTCGTGGTCTGCGGTCCTCGGGACTTAAATTTAATGCCCTTACTGCTTAAGAATCATTTCTGCGTAGGACATGGCCATAGCATCGCATCGCAAACGATTCCCTCGCATTTTCTAAGGGATTGGGGTAACACCAAATGCCATCCGAAAATTCACACTTCTGATGTGATCCATTGCAGTGAGTGCAATTAGCCAGCAAAGCATCTCCATCTCCATGACATGCAGCTGTTGTTCGTGTCTCCTTGTGACTGTCCGGCATTTGGCTCCGTTCAGTGCCACTGGTCTAATGATGAATGTATAGATTTTGGATTTCAGATACATTGGCACCCTCCGATCAAAGAGGTGTGGTGTTAAAACTTCTATGCTGATGGTGCCGAGACAGAGGTTGGACAGAAGTGGATTAGAATAACTAGACTAATCATGAATACGTAAATTTCTTACATTTAATTTTATTGTGAAATGTGATCGACATCCATCTGAAATATTTAATTTTAAGCATGTAATGTTCATTTTATATAATTCCTAAGAATGCAGTTAGATTCAAACATCTGTTTGTTAAATAATTCAAAATTTGAGAATTCGATTATGAAATTCGTCCAGTATTTTATTGAGGAGATTGCAGTACTGTAAGGTAATAAAAAGGTGGACTTTTACCAAGCAAACGTTCGTTGGCTGCCTTCAGAGAGTTTGAATTGCCTGAATGTTGTCGGAGGAGGTCGTTTACGAGCGAGTAAAGTTACCAGCACCGAGTCTTATTTAAATGATATCGATCTCAGTCAGGATCGAGCCTGCGATTCGAGGCTTAGAGAGCAACGGGTCTGTCTCTGTCATGCAGGTTGAATCAGAATAGTCCGTCTGAATGAGAATATCATTATAACCTATGTTGATGACGATGATGCTTGTTGTTTAAGGGGCCTAACATCCAGGTCATCGGCCCCTCATAATGGTACTTATCGCTAGGAAAGTAGAACCAGTTATGTTGCGGTACAAATCAAAAGTAGCGTAGATCGCTGTATTCCACACACTATGGTACTACTCACAGGTAAAGTAATGTGCACATGTAACACAGACCTATGGTGTTTCTCACATTGCGGCGCCATTTACAGGCAACGTAAGTTTTCCTCACATAGGTGTACTAATCACAGGGACACCTACCATCCCGTTGTGTTCCTCACATAGTGGGTACTAATCATAGGCAAGGCAGACGCATGGTGTCGCTCATAGAATGGTACTAATCACACCTACTGTAAAACTCACCCTGATTCACATACCGTCGCTACTAATCACAAACCTATTGTGTATCTAACATAGTGGTACTACGCGCAAGTAAAAGCGACCCATGGTGTTCCCCGCGTAGTGGTACTAATTACAAGTAGTCTCATGGGCCTAATTTAATCATCAGTAGAGGATCTAGAAGAAAGCTGGACCAGAGTTTCGATAGAAGAATTCTGGACCAGCGGCAGCCACTGCGCATGCCCCCGTGCGCTTCACTCCCTGAAGGGGCCTCTCACTTGCCAAGGCGTGTGTGGAATGTTAACTACACATACTGCAAGGTCTTAATGTGAGAGGTAATTAATTCTTGAAAGGTGTGGGGGGGCAAGGTGCTGTGACTGGATTTTGCTGGAGTAGTTTTCACTGCCTAAGGGGGTCAACCACATGTAGAATGAGGACAACACACTCAGAGGTCTTTATGTAAGAGGTAATTAATTTTCTTGAAAGGTTACTCTTGTGTCCAAGGTACAGTAACTATGTGGCAACTGGATTTGCTTTAATAGGTCACTTGCTGGTGAAAGCTGAACAGGATGTTAGTTTATGTAAAAAAAAAATGATCCCTCACTCCTCTCTTACTAGAGGGGTGAGGGGGAAACACTAAGGAGTGCTACAGTGCAGCTGTTACTAGGCAAGATCCGCTTTCTAACTTGTTGAAGGTTATCTCTGTCATGAACAGGATGTTTTTTGTAGGTTGTAATTTTGAGTGAAGGTGAACTAGTGACAAGTCCAGCCTACTGGTGAGGAGTGAAGGTGGTGGCAGGGAGTATTTAAGGAGCAGAGCACAACATGAAAACTATCATCTAGTGGGAAGAGTTCTCTACTACTACTACTTTTCTTTCCTCTTCAGTAAGTGTAAGTTTATTTAGTTTGTTAATTTTAAAAAGATATAGCAGTTTCAACAAAATGGATATGTTAATGAAATTAAACAAAATTGCCAAGGCACCACAATTTCATAATAGAAAGTTAAGTGAGTTGCAACTTAACCATCCATTTAAGGTTAAAGCGCTGAGAGCGGTAGAAACAAGATTTGGGAGGAAAATAATCGTTGATATAGAAGGGGAAGATGAGGAGACTGTGAGTGTTTTCCTGCCGGCGCAATTCTCAAAACTTACAGCAGAAGAAATAGAAGAAATAAATTCTTTAAAAAACAACTTGAAAATGATGTACAGAGGCATGGAGAGGGGCTACCATCAAGTGTGCTTCCTACAGTAGAATGTCATCAGTTACGACATCTATTTTAACTAAGTAAGTATGCAGAGAGTATTTTCGTTCTTAATGTAAATTTTTTTTCGCCGTATTCGCATAATTGTTTTGTTAATTGAAAATAGTATGTGGTGTTGTCTTTTCAGGTCCGAGGTGGTAATATGATGAAGTGGAAGAAAGTTGAGATTAAACCAGGAACTGAACATCAAGCATATCCAAGCATACAGAGTCGTCGTCTTCAAGTACATCGAGAGGAGGATGTGGTCGCTACTTCACAGCCTGTTGAAGATGAAGCGGGACAACTGAGCGCACAACAAGAACAAGAAGTGAGTGCTAATTGTATTGAACTATGGAACAGAGGGGGTTCTCTTTTCAGTTATACAGTATATGTGACGAACCTGAGTAAAGCTTACGAAAGCCAGCAGGAAGTGACAGCTGCTGTAGTGCGATTTCTTTTGAGTGAACTTTCAAGTAATGAACATTTTCTTTTATTTCTTGGCTATAATACATTCGAAGAAATTTATAAAATTGAATTTTCCTTTTCGTCACAAAATTCAAATAACATTTCCTATTACCGTAATACATTGCTAGGGAAGCTTCAGGAGGAGTTTCCTAGCGAAGCTGTACACTGTTCACGCGATGCAGAAGGTAGTGACCTAGCTCGATGGTTATACTGTGTAATGACGGATTGTACATTCTTGATAAGTCGTTGCTACAGCAACTGCTGGACTTGTCTTGAGATTGCTGAAAAATTTAGCACCAAATCGTAATTTTTTTTTGTAGTCATGGAGTATCCTTCGAGCAGCAAACGTAGGAAACTAGACATTAATTTACAGACAGATGAAGATGCGGGTAGAATGCAAACTCATTTCGATAGAGCGTTTGAACGCATTCGCGCGTTTATGAGGGAGGTAAATGGATCAATACTAATTTCATATCGGTTCGAACCTAGCGACGAGCGAGAAGAAGCTCAGTTCAAGCTGATTGAAAATCTTAACGAGCTAGAGGAAATGCGTAATCAGATGTTAGAAATTTATTTTCACGCTCGCGCTGTTAATGGAGTAACTTTTCAGATAGAAGATTTGTCTGCTTTCCAGTGTAAACAAATCGAGGAAGCTTTTCGGCGCAGAGTGTACACACTAGCGGTGGTAAACGTTAACAATGATTTCTTACTCCCCGAAGAGTTCCTAGATAAATCTTACGTGTGGTTTAATAAATACGTGAAGGAAGCACTCAAGACACAAGCATTAAAAGTAAATACCGTTCTCTGCACACAACATGTCCGTCACGAGAAAATCGATAAAAATTATTTTCATACAAGGAACGCTGAAATTACTGACGGTACTAATTTAAGAGAATGGTACAACGAACATGTAACGAGACCGATTCTGAAAAAATTATCAGAGTTCGAGGCTCGTGATTCGGGATGGTCTCTGCTACGAATTCGCGAATTGCGGATAAACATTAATAAAAATGTAGGTTTTCACGTGGGCAAGTCGCCAACTAGTCTAACGTTGCCTACAGCAATTCGAAACAAGAAAGCAGTTATTAATCTGCGGAACACACGAGATGCTTGCTTTGCGTGGAGTGTAGTTGCTGGCTTAGTTCCAGCTAAACATCATGTAGATCGCATTTCTTCTTATCCACATTATAATGCAATTTTAAATTTAAAAGACATACCAATCCCGATGGAAATGAGATACATGAGAAAATTTGAAGATCAAAACGAAATCTCCGTGAATGTATTCGGAGCGCAGTATGACGAGAACAACTGGGTGTGCATAGGACGGAATGATGACAAAAAAGAGTTTACTCTTGTACCTTTGTACATTTCACATAAAACGTGTGAAAAGATCGTAGATCTTCTAATGCTTCAGATTGGCGACAGTGAGAAGTATCACTTTTGTTTGATTAAGAATCTTCCACGTCTTGTGCGCTCATCTCTTACGAAGAACCATAATAGAATTTATATTTGCAGACGGTGTTTGTCTTACTTTTCTAATAAGGAAAAATTAGCTTTGCATACTAATAACTGTATACAATTTCCGGTGGGCAAAAGTATAATGCCTTCGGATAGCGAACGCCTAGTGTACTTTACCGAGTATAAGGTTAAAGAGCCAGTGCCTTTTATTGTGTATGCTGACACAGAATGCATACTGAAACCTGTGTCTACTTGTTTTCCAAGTGATGTCACCTCACATTCAACTCCAATTCACGAACATGTGCCATACAGCGTAGCATATTATTTACACTGTAGTTTTGACAGAGATTTGTGCTCTTTCAAACTCTATCGAGGTAGTGATTGTGTAAAATGGTTCGTAGATGAGATGTATAACTTGGTGGACACGCTTGCGCCCTATTATTTTGATACGAAACCAATGTTAGCATTAACTGTTGAGCAAGAAAATGAATTTCTTTCGTCTACATTATGTCACATATGTGAGAAGGAAATTGCAGATAATGAAATTAAAGTTCGCGATCATTGTCATTTAACGGGTGTTTACAGGGGATCAGCACATCAATTGTGTAACTTACAGTATCGTAAAATTTCTATCTTGCCGGTAGCATTCCATAATTTGACAGCCTATGATGGTCATTTCATAATTAGAGAACTGCATAGGAAGGGAGGGGATGTTGTGACAAATCTCAGAACGAACATTAAACTATTAGCAGTGAACATGGAACGATACAAAGGATTTTCAAACTTTATACGTTATAACCAAAGACAGTGTGTTGAACTAAGATTTATAGACACTTACAACTTTATTCCTTTTTCGCTGGACAAAATGTCGCTATTACTTAGTGACGAGTCAAAGCTTGTAACGAGACGGTATTTCACCGATGATTTACAGTTTAAACTCGCTTCTCGGAAAGGGATATTTCCATACGAATATGTTACTAGTATGGAGGTGTTAGACGACACTAGTTTACCGTCAAGGAGTTCATTCTTTAGCTCTTTAAAGGGTGAAACTGTTTCGGAAGAAAACTACGCGTTTGCTCAGCTTATTTGGAATAAGTTTAACTGTAAATCGTTGGGTGAATATTCTGATCTTTACTTGAAAATCGATACTTTACTCTTGGCCGATGTATTTGAAAACTTTAGATTGAGTGGAAAAGAGACATATGGTATTGATGCCGCTCATTTCTACACGGTACCGTCTATGGCATGGAGTGCTATGAAGAAAATAACAGCTGTCCAGCTAGAATTACTTCAGGATATCGACATGCTGCAGTTTTTCGAACGTTCCATACGCGGTGGTAATGTGCAATGCGTTACGCGGCATGCAGTAGCAAATAACAAGTACATGTTAACATACGATGAGTCCAAACCGGAATCATACATAATGTACTTTGACGTGAACAATTTGTATGGATTCGCTATGCAACAGTTTCTTCCAACGGGCGGCTTTCAATGGGTCGAAAACGTTGAGAATTTAGACATTATGAATGTAGGAGATGAAGCAGATGTTGGGTTTATGGTAGAAGTTGATTTAATCTATCCGCTAGAACTTCATGATAAACATGCCGATTATCCATTGTGTCCTGAAAAATCTACGAAACTAATGAGCACTCTTTACAACAAGGAACGGTATGTTCTTCATTATAGGCTATTAAAACAGTGTGTAGAGTTAGGTATGAAAGTAGCTCACATTTACAGAGCGATTCAGTTTAATCAGAGCGCATGGTTAAAATGCTACATTGATTTGAACACAGAGAAACGAAAGTTAGCAAAAAATGAGTTCGAGAAAAGTTTCTATAAATTAATGAATAACGCAATTTTTGGTCGTTCATTAATGAACGTAAGGAAGCTGCGCGACGTCAGATGGGTCACACAGTGGAAGGGACGTTATGGTGCTGGTACGTTGATCTCAAGAGCAAACTTCAAACGTCGTATTATAGTAGACGAACAGTGTATGGTTATCGAAATGAAGAAACTTCAAATTCATCACAATCAACCGGTTTACCTCGGTGCTACAATTTTAGATTTGTCAAAAATGAAAATGAACGATTTTCACTACAACGTTATTTTGAGAAACACAGAATCAAACTCACAACTACTCTACACTGACACCGACAGTTTAATATACAATTTTTCATTTGATATCTATGAGTTTATGAAGGAAAATTCAGTTTTGTTTGATACAGGAAATTATGATGAAAATAATCCTTTCCAAATTGAAAGAAAAAATTCAGGTGAAATAGGTTTGATGAAGGATGAAAACGGTGGAAGTATTGTTGAAGAATTTGTAGGTTTGAGACCAAAGATGTATGCTATTAAGTTGTGTGAAAAAGAGAAACCTACATGTAAAGCTAAGGGTGTCAAAAAAAATGTTGTCGATCACCTTACAATTGATCAGTATAGACGTTGTCTGTATGAAGGTGAACAAGTGACCAAACTACAAGTGTGCATTACTTCCAATTCTCATTCTGTGTTCACGGTTCGTCAATACAAACTAGCACTCACAGCTAATGATGACAAAAGGTACATCACAGATAACAAAATTAATACATTACCATTTGGACATTACAGTCTTGCAGAGAAAAGAAGTATAACTAATGTATAGCTATCTTGCAAAGTAGGTTTGCTTTTTTGTGAACACCTCCTCTACTTTGTCATCAATTTACCCCCACTGTATGTAAAATAATGTAATTTTCTCTGAAGGTGAATATTAAGTAATAAGAGGAGAAGCTCCTATGATTACTTTAATCATTTTTATTTTAGAGAAACTTTTGTTTCATTCCGTAATTAATTAAAGAAAAAAAATGTAATCTTATAGAATTTCAAACTAGATAAACATTTCACTCGCTGTTTCTTTTATTCAATGTATTGTACTGTATTTATACTTTTAAAGTACATTGCATACTATAATTATTTAATTATGAAAAAAAAAGGAATCTTATAGAATTACACTCGCTGTTTAAGTACATTGTATACTATTGTACTAACTAGTATTGAACTGTAAGTTAATTTTCTATCATTTATATATTAAAGTGCATTGTAAACCTTTATTTAATCTTTTTTCTTTATCGAAAAAAATAAAAAACTCTACACTAGATGATCAAAAAGTTGATTTTCTTTCAAACTATCCTGCGCAGCCTCTCCTTTTATTCCTTGTACTCTTAACTAAAGTAGGAGTAGGAGAATGAAAAAAAAGAGAACATATTTCTTTTTTACAATCAAGTTTATTGAATAGGAAACTACAGAGGTTTTTCAAAATATAAACTTCTGATTGAATTTGTAACTGCAACCACGAGGAGAGATCTGCAGAGACTGAATCTTCGACCGCTACCAGAGGAGAGTCCTGCAGAGGGGAAAAAAGAAAGAAAAATTAGTTGATAGCAGCATAAAACAGAAAAAGCAAGCAAGAAAGAAAAAAAAAAGGAAACTATTTTTTTTCTTTACCTTAATAATTGATGAAATAGTATCTAATATCAAGCTCAGACGTTGTTGTTGTTGTTGTTGTTGTTGTTGTTGTTGATCCCACTATGAGGAGACACCTGCAGAGGAGAAAAAATAAATAAATTAGTTAGAAGCAGAATAAAACCGAAAAAACAAGCAAGGAAAAAGGATGGTATTATATCTTTTCTTTTCACCTTAATAATTGATGTATTAGTAGCCGATATCAAGCTCGCACGATGTCGTTGTTGTTAGCTCCTGAATCCTGACAAGCCTGGTGTAAGTTCGCCTTCAGATGATCTGGTAGATACTGCCAGAGCGCACTTAACTGATGTTGTTCGTAAATAGATAATATGTTTTCAGGGAAGAAAGTCCACTCAAATTTATTGAATCTGCTCACACCTTCTTTCTTAAATTTGTTTATCACTGAACACACTATTCTCATCACACCATCTGACGATTTTAGCCAACTATGAACTGCGTGAACGTTGAACATAGCACAGCTGCCTGAATGTCTTGCAACATGTGGTAAATGGCGCGGGCACTCAACAGGGAAACACTCGTTACGCATTGTTCTTAAATCAGGTACACCTTCTATAGTGTTCAAGTCAATTATGCATGTACGAGGATACTCTTGCAGTGCTAATAGACGTAACTCATTAACACAGTTGCACACAACCAGATATTGGTATTGTTGTTCACTGAGAAGATTGAAAAACGACGTAAGCGTGAAATCTAAATTAGGTACACTCATACCTAATAGAGCAGTAGATAACACATTTGTAGACGAATCTATATTACAACAGGCTATCTCGTAACCTCCAGTAGGTAACCTCTGAATGTCAACTATCACTCCTCTGGGTTTTGCACTCATGGTGTGCTTGATATCGAAGAACTGAAGCAGAGAATCTTCACTCTCTCGTTTATATACACTATTAGAAAGAAAAAAAAGGAAGAAAAACTCGCGCAAGATTATTGGAAGAAAAATACTTCATTCGTTAGTGGTTTATAATTTATTATGCGATCGTGAATAATAATACAATGCAGAGTAGTGTTGGCTGGAATAGGTTCGTTTGTTTCAATTTCAACGCGAACATCTACAGAGGAAGATTTTATCGATTCAACCTGTTCCATGCAATTAACAACAACAATAGGACAATGCGAGTGAAATTCACTTCGTGATATGTTCGGTTCGGAACGATTATCATCAAGCTGATAGTACGCATTACGAAACTTGATGAACATATCATACAATTCACTGTAGTCGCCATTGTTAAAATTAGCTACAGCCTTTTCATAGGGATAAAAGTTTGAATTTAAGAATACACCAACGGATCGAATATTACAGTGATCGAACAGAGAAGAAGAAACATTAATTTTCTTACGATCGGTTTGGAAAGCAAGCATAAAAACTCTCGGTTTTTCTATTTGTGACGTAGTCATAACAGTCCAATTAATTTTCGTTGAATTTGGAATAGTAGGTAACTCGTGATAACTCCACGATCGAAATGCTACAGGAATAGAAGGATTTTTTTGGATTAACTTTATGCGTTTAACTTCTTCCTCGTCGGACAGTATTAGAGTTGGTAGCTTTATATACATTTTTCGTACTTTGACTTTAGCTGTATCTTCCGCGTTGGCTGAAAACAGTGCACATTTGTCATCTCTAGAACGAATAAAGATAAATTCAAGTTTACAGTTTATGAATGGTTTCCTGTAGTCTTCAAATAATCCGCAAAGAAGACTCAGTGGGATAATTGCATGGAACAGCTTTGTAGTCGCGTGGATAATATTAGCTTCGTTTGGTGGTGTAGAAATTGATGGAAAATAGCCAGCATTTTGCAGCGCTAACATTTCATTTTTAGAATAAGAGGCGAAAGTTTTTATAGCACTAGTCGTGCCTACACGTCGTGTTCTTTCAATCTCTTTCCCATTCAATTCAATACGCATTTCATCGAAGAGATTTGCTGCAAAGTTTTGATCGGGAACGGCTGTAGCTGAAGGTGTATTATCTGCGCTTGATCTAACTATTTCACCTTCGATGTGAACATCAGCTTCAGAGGGTAAAAATATATGTTCTTGGTTGTGTACAGGAACTCGAATTTCATCGTTGTTTTCATATTTCGTGCCAGCATATGGATGATAGCTCCTTACTTCCCGCCTAGCAACTCTGTTGTCAAATATAACTTTGTCCGTTACGTTGAACATATTTCTCCTTGATGTTAGCGTGATTGTACACAAAAAGAGACTAAAGTAGTTTTTCGTAGAGAATTAGAATTTATATGCTTTATCCTAGGGGGGCAGTCGGTAGCATTGTAAAGTGATTTCACACAAAAAGAGAGTAATGTTACCTTGATTACGCACACGAAAAGAGAGTAAAGTAGTTTCTGTAGGAGAAATAGGACTTATAGTAGTCGGTAGCCTAGCGATTGTAAAAAGTCTTTATTGTTTGAGGTTAATTTTTTCTTGTCGCGTACACGATGAGATTGTTTTTTTAGCTTTACTCTATATTTTACTACTCTAGCTGCTGCCTCTTTTAATCCTCGGTTTTTTGACTGGTTGTTGTAAATTACTACCATGATGTTGATGATCAACTGTTCCTTACTCGAATGATAGTACATAAGTGTACGCTTTATGTTATATATGATTACTGTATTTTTACTGGACGAATAATTAACTCTACTGTTACATCCTCATTTTGTAAGTCGATTGGGTTTTCGAACTGATCTTCGAGTACGACAGATATATGTTGAATAACACTAGTGTTTACCGGTAAGAAGCTTATAGTTGACGGTTGAACTACGATAGGATAGCCTGCTGGAACAAGCGGTTTAAAATTGTATAACGAATGTGTTTGTTTACCGTTGAGGTAGGAACCGGAACCTAACACGAGATTACAACATACACGAATCGAGTTCACGTTATTAATTTTAATAATCTCTCCTGAAATATGTAATTTATTAGCATCATATTTTCGGCGTGAAAATCCTAACAAATCAGCAATTGAATCGGAAACATCAAAGTCTACGTCTAGGTTGGAGGACATTTTACAGCGAAGATAGGTCTTTTCGTAAGTAATAGTAATAAGTTTACTATCTCCATCTAGAGGGTCATTCTCCTCTTCGAGAATAGGAAAGTTGTTAATTATTGCTTCTTGAACTAGAGCTCCTATTTCCGAGAAAGTGTAACTACCTTCCGGTAATGTGAGTACAGTTGTTTTGTCTCCCTTCATTTTAATACCAATCTGGTTATTTGTGCTATTAACGATTACGTTACCTATTTCATTCAGCTGTGATTCATGGTTAGCATATTTCTCATATACATTTAACAGATAACCTAAGCTAGTGCCAACACTGTTCGGTACATTGAAATCAATGTCAAACGGAGAATGCATAGTAGGTTTGTTGTTAATAGTCGAGATAAAAAAACTAAGTTTTGGAGTGTACTCCCGCAGAAATAGTTTCACATTTTTAATAGTTAGCAAACTTTCTATTTTTGCAACAAGATCTTCGAATTCATAAATGCCTTCTGCTACACTCAAAAGAATTTTTTTACCATTCAAATATATAGCAAACTTATTATTTTTACTAGTGACATTACGAATACTATTAGATGTAAATAGTGCGGCAAGACCTATTTCATAGAAAGAAGCTCTATTCAAATAAATCGGAGTTTCTAATACTACATCAATCTTCGAGCCTCTACCCTCGAGTGTAATCCGTCTTTCATACGGCATCGTGCACACTGAACACAAATACTAAGGTCTTGCTTTATTTATACAGTATAAAAATAGTAAACACAGATGACCACAAATTGATGAATTAAAAGTTTGATAAGAATGAAAATTATATCGAATGTAACAGTTTCTTAAATATTCTAATACCTCTTTAGGGGGACGTAAATTACCAAAACTATCGAAGTAGTAGACATACGCACCTCGTTTACTGAACGCAACCCAGTGCGAACCAGGTTTACTTATCGGATCTAAATTCAAAATACAACTCTCATTTTTACGAGAAATTTTCGGTAACGTATCTCGCATAAACACACCTCTGAAGTAGGGAATTTTTAAACGATATGCATAACGATACAGATCTATGTTAGTTAATGCTCTATTCGGCAGACCTTCCATTATCTTTTGTATGCTGGAGGATTTAAGTAAATGCCCTTTCCTTTGTTTCGAGTAGAAAGCCCTTTCCCACGCATCGCTTCTAGCATTCGATTGTGGCGCTTCATTTCTTTTAATTCTTCCTGTGCAGCTTTCGCCTTGTTTACAGCCGATGCTATGCCCGCAGCTCCACTTGCTAGACCGCCCAAGCCCGACAAGGCTGCAAATATCGGAAGGAGTGGAAGAAAACCACCTTTCTTTTTTTTTTACAGCATGTTGTCTTTCTTTTGGTTTTACTCGTTCTCTTCGATGTTTTGATTTTCTTCTTCGTCTACCACCACCTACTTTAGTTTTCGCTTTCATAATACCCGTAACTGCTAGTGCAGCTGCTCTTTCTCCTAATGATGCGTCCTGAGAGTTTACACGAGACCAAGCCTTAGAGGCTAAGATTTCATCTGCTTCTTTCCTTCTGTTCTGGTCTTTGTATGTAGCGTAAGCGATATCGTGTTCTTTACATGCCTTATCTAATAGATTTATTCCTTGATCACCACGCTTAAGTCGTTTTTCTAACTTTGTCCCAGGTCCACAGAATTCATAACCTGGTATGTGCAATTCTACTGGTAAATTATCTATAGCTTTATTAAGAACTTTGCCTATTATTCCTCCTTTCCCTACTCGTTTACATGGAGCTGCTACAACGTTGCGTCTTCGACGCAGCATACTCAAATAAGAGCTCCTGCTATCAAGTGTGTTGTTATATACGAATTACATTTTTACACGATGTGCAACTGTTGAATACTAAAAATGTATGTAAGTTTATTTTTTTTTTCTTTTTTTTTTCTGAAAGGTAGAAAGATATATATATATAAGAGAGATATTTTTCTGCTCTCCTCATTTTACAGCGACATGGCGTACATTCCTCGTCCGTTAAATTTAAAATCTGAGGTAGATCGGATAAGGACTTTCGCTAGATGGCGTGTACCGTGGATAGACCCCTTAAGTTTAGCTAAAGCTGGATTTTACTTCACGGGATACCTAGACGCAGTTAAATGTATTTTTTGCGGAATCGAATTATTTTCGTGGGATAGAGATGATGATCCGTTAACAGAACATAGAAAATGGTCGCCTTCTTGTCGGTATATGAGAGGTTGTGAAGTTGGCAACATAGTATTAGATCACTATAACAGGACAGCTCTTCCAGCACTTCTTAATACTACGTGTAGTGTGATGCACGAACCATTTTGGAACTAGATAAGTAAAACAGAAGGTAAAAAAAAGTTCGTGTTTATTTAGTAATCAACAATAACTTTGAGAAAAAAGAAATCCACTGTGCACTCGATCGTTGAAAATTATCATCATCAAAAGAAAGTGATGGTGAAGACAATAAAACAATCGATATCTTTACCTGTTGCAAATCTGAACGACACAAAACGTTCAGTAGGAAAGAAAAATAAACATAGTAAACTGTTGCCGGACACAATACGCTGTCTCATATGCGGACCATCGAATGCAGGGAAGACTAATGTAATGATTAATTTGTTATTGCAACCGAACGGGTTACGTTTTGAGAATGTGTATGTTTACTCAAAATCATTGTCGCAGAAGAAATATATTGAGCTAGAGAAGCTTTTAAAATCTATTAAAGAAATAAAATGCGAGTTTTACTCTGATCGTGAGCAAGTAATACCGCCAGAAAAAGCTCAAAGAAATTCCGTGTTTATTTTTGACGATGTAGCAAGCGACAAACAGCAGCACATGAAAGACTACTTTAGTAGAGGTCGACACCATATCGTGGATGTTTTTTACTTATGTCAGACCTATTCCTGCATTCCCAAACAACTTATTAGAGACAACGCTAATTTCATTATTCTGTTTAAACAAGATGCAAGAAATCTTCGGCATGTCTACGACGATCACGTGAACACCGATATGAGTTACAACCAGTTCACTGATTTATGTTATCGTTGTTGGTCACAGTCGAAATTCAGCTTTCTTGTTATCGATAAGGATAGCGGAATAAGCAAAGGTCGATATCGAAATGGATTCGATATATTTTATGTGATATAAATACGAGAGTGTATACATTAACGAACTCATTTTCGAATTGTTGAGTAGAGAAAGAACATCACGATGGCATCAAACAACAGAACCAGTAACGTGTATGTAACGCGACCATCATCACGTCATGATATTGCTACTAAATCATATGTAGATGAAAAAATGATGGTTAATACAAATTACGTAACATCAACATCTGACGGAAACTTAAGTATTCATGGTAAACGTTTAAAGAACGTCGGCAATCCTATAAACATGGAGGATGCTTGTAATAAAAATTATGTGTTAAAAACCGTTAAGGACAGTATTAATAAAGAAGAAATACAACGTGACATTTTAGATCTTAAAAATGAAATACATGACATATGTGAACTAGAAGAGGATGCAGTTGATTTTAAGAACAAAAGGCTGAAAGGAATAGCTCCAGCGATGAATGGAAACGAAGCAGTTTCGCTTGACACAATGCGTACGCACACTAACCATGTGCAGAGAAATTTAGAGAAACGAGTTAACGACGTTTCTGCACGCATAGAATATGTTGATTCTCTTTTACGTGATATTGTGGATGATCACCTTCCTGTAACTGACAATATCCTCAACATGAACAACAAGAGAATATCGGGTGTGGCAGATCCTGAAGAGGAACAAGATGCAATTTCGCTTTTATTTTTAGAAAAGCATACAAAAGGTAGACTACTACAAGTGAATGACGATGGATCGATAGATATGCAAAATAAACGAGTAACAAACATCGGCAAACCTATTCATTCGACGGATGCGATTAATAAAGCATACCTGGAAAAACATTCAGCAGCGCGTGAAGAACTCGAAAAACTGAAGAATGAAATAAGCAATCAACAGAAACTAAACGTTGATGGGGGTGGTACTTTGAGTATGGAAAATAAGCGAATTACTAACGTACATAATCCGTTAAATGAGAAAGATGTTGCAAATAAAGTCTTTGTAGAACAGTATGCAGCTGCACGGAGAGAAGTTGACGAGTTAAAACTTGTCGTATCTAAACTTCAGAAAAATTCTCTGCCAGTAGAATCTAACGGAGAATTAAATATGAAGAACAAACGAATTACAAATGTTGATTCACCTATCCACGAGCAAGATGTTGTTAACAAACAGTATTTAGAAACGTTTGCAACTGCAAAAGAAGAGTTTGAAGTGATGAAAAAGGAACTGCACAAAAAACCAAGAAAAGCTCTTTTTCAAATTAACAGTCTACCGTCAAATCAGTCACCAATATATATGCTACAAAACTGTCGTCTTATGTATAAGCTTCCCTACACGGGTACACTTACACCGTTAACAAGTACACGTGGTTCTCTGGTATATGCGATGATTAATCACGTGAACAATCCAATCGAATTAGAAGTAGGTACACCAATTGCTGTAAAGGAAGGTGATGAAATTCAATTCCGCCTAAAAGACCCAGAACAATGGAATACTAACGATCTTCCGCTCCATATACTCTTTGAATATACTATATATGAGTAAAACAATAGACGTTACGCTTCAGTTTAAAAAATGCAGGCGAACATAGTGGAAAAAAGTCGTGTAAAGGATAGACTAGCAAAATTAAGAAAAGATGTAAAAAAAATATAACTCTCTTAAAGCAGATATGGCTTTAAACCAACTAAAGTTAGAAGAAACATTTAAACCAATAACTGCACCATTAAATAAACTACAGCAGCTTACAGTTAACTCGAATGGATTAGTTGCAAAGAAAAATCGAAAATTAAATAGTTATATAAGTGATGAGGCAGAAGAAGAATCGGAAGAAGAAGAAGAAGAAGAAACTCTGGACAGAAAGGTTACAACTCTCCCGCAAAATTATCTTAACCCACAATTGAGACACAAAGTTGATAGAATATTCGGGGTTCGAGTAGTTCATGGAGAACACTATTTAGGGAGAAAAAAAGTACTGTTTCGCGATAACAATCTTATAATTGACAATTTTAACTATCCTTTAACTGAAGGTCTCCTTGAATTAATATTTCAGAAAGATCCGGACGCACAGTTGTATGATGATAAGGATCTGTCAGCTTACAGTCATATATTAAATTACACTAACGTGCACAGGAAACAGTATGACGCAGGCAAGCCAATGAGAGGCACGAAATCGCTCAAATTTCAAAAAATTATCAAGCCATTAGTAGAAGATGCAAAAGTGAAAAAAGGAAGGAGCACACCAAAATTTGTAAGTGTACACAAATACAAACGTACAGGAAGAGGATCAAAAGTAGCCAAGTGGAAAAATGAACAAAGAAAGAAGATCGAATTAGTTCACTGGAATGATCCAAACAGTCTAGTGGAGAGATTGAAAAAGTTAATAGCATCTAGAAGTGCTGGTCATTCGTCACACGAAAACGAAATCTTGTCAATCGAAGAAGAACTTCGAAAGTCGAGGTACATCGAATAAATGAACACTGCGCGGTGGGACGAACTTCCGTTCGCAAATATATTTAAAGCGGTTAGATTCTCAAAGGATATTTCAGTAATCTATGAAATTGGATGTGAAGACAGAAGAAGCAACTGGCAACAACTGGCTATAGATCGACTGCGATTCAAGAAACGAATAGACGACACAGAACGAATTCTTTTACCTATACTTTATGAACAATATCAGAGAAGAAATAGCGAAAGAACTCCACGCTCCAGTGCGAAAGAATTTTGAAAGACGGAGCGTTATTAGCCGGGGGAGAGATGATTTACATCAAGCGGATCTTGTTGATATGTCTCTGTTTTCGAAAGTTAATAGTGGATATAAATACATGTTAACTGTTATTGATGTTTATTCAAAGTATGCCTGGGCAGTTCCACTTAAAACAAAAACAGGAAACGAAGTAGTGGAGAATATGGAACGCATCTATTCAAAATGTAAACGCTATCCAAAACATCTGCAAACTGACAGGGGAAAAGAATTTTATAATAAGATTTTTCAACAGTGGATTACAATAAGAAAAATTAAGCACTATTCGACAGGGAGCAGCTTGAAGGCAAGCGTAGTTGAACGCTTCAATCGAACACTGAAGCAGTGGATGTGGAGGAAATTCTCGGCGTGCGGATCATACCACTGGCTTCGCATGCTACCAAAACTATTAGATGAATATAATAATCGAAAACATCGTACGATTGGTATGAAACCTATAGACGTCACAAACAATCTACAACAACTTGCTACTGTGTACAAATTACGGGAAATGAAGAAAAAGAAGTCACCTTATCCACCAAAATTTAAAGTAGGTGACACAGTACGAATAAGTAAAATTAAGCGATATTTTACAAAGGGCTATACTCCTAATTGGAGTAATGAATTATTTACTGTAAGAAAAGTAAAAGAAACATCACCGAGAACTTACTTGTTTCACGACTATCAAAATAAACCAATATTTGGTGCGTTCTATGAACAAGAACTGCAGAAGACAAAACATCCTAAAATATACCTCATTGATAAAATTTTAAAAAGAAAGAACGACAAAGTTTTCGTATCGTGGCTAGGATTCGACGCCACGCATAATTCATGGATTCCGAAGGAATATGTATTCTAAAAAAAAAATCAATAGTAAGTACGCTAGTATAATATATTTTTAATTTTTTACTCTAATGTCTGATAGATTTACCATCTTATAGTGTCCTCTCTCTATTGTTGCAGACTTCCCTTGCCCAAGAAACTGTGCTGTTTGTTTTGTTGATGACAACGTTGGACATTACCTCAAGCAAGAAGATATTTCCACCTCAACTCTGCATAATTAATTCGAAACATTTGTGTAACATGTATCTTAATAAAATATAATAAACAAAATTTAACTAAAGATAACCTCTTGTAATTTTTTTAATATTAAATTCCAACCTTTTTCCTACTCCTTTACGTATCTGTGTTAGTGCGACGTAAAAAAAAATTATATTTAATTAGTTTATCTTCCTAAGAGCAGAAAAGAAAGCAAGATAAATAAAATATATTTTTGCACTCACCTATAACAGTTCAAATAAATTAAATTCTCCTCCTCCTCCAGGATCACTTCTTAATCTTCTCCTATATAGAAAGAAAAAGTTAATGTAAGATTAAAATCTTTCGCAATCCGACAATAGACGAAGTCTTGAAATTTAGAAAAAAGTTAAAACTCACCAAAAATATCGCCATCACTTCCGTGATCGTCCATTAGCTCTCTTAGTTCTGCTAACATCGCGTTGCACGAAAAGAAACTAAATTTGTGGATAAATAATATATTGAAGTTCGGGCTTTCGCGCCGTAACAAAATACGTGTATGCAGCCTAACGAGAAGCCGAAACTCTTCGTTAGTCATATGCCGAATTCTGTTAACGATCGCTCTTTCAAATGAGCCCTGCACTTCTACTATATTATTTATCTCACACATTTCCATTAATCTAACTATTTCCCGCAGCGCGAGAAGCTTTTCAAAGAGAGTTTCTTGGACGGACGGCATTTCGAAGGCAGTTTGAAACTGTAACGTACCTACAGCAAGCGATCGCAGTATATATACCTGTTCTAACGGTGATATGTAATTTGAAAAAAAAAAACCAACTAGTTTCAAAAAACCTGCCTGGATACAACATCTGCTAGTAAGCTGCGTAGCGATCCGCACTTGAGTTCACGCATCCTCTTTTTTGTAGCCTTGATGAAACCGTGGTCAAAGCACGACCATGACCAGCAATGACCGCGAAAGAAGTAAGGCGTTAACCGGTTTATGCGAAAGCTGCTTGCAGAAAACATCCGGGATAGATATACACTACAAAGGAAAGTTCCGCTTCAAACATATGTCTACAAAATAATAATTTTACACACAATAAAGTTGCGTCTGGTAATATAATGTGAGATTATCTTACACCTAGCATTAAAATTTTTATATAAAGCAAGTGAATTCGCTCACATCTAGATGAGTACAAGTTCGATCCTCCTCGTTGCCAATCATAAAATTATTCTCTCTAGTTCGCTATTTTAACACTAGGTAACTGCTAAGAGAAGTGTACTTTAAAGCTAACTGGAGTATACACCATGTCAGTGTGACGTAACGTAAACTGTAGCACACTATTTAAAAAAGTGTGTGAATAAATATTAAGGTATTCTCTTTGTTGGCAACAGTGTGTGCGTGTCATCAGTCATGGAGCGACAAGTAAAGAATGAGTTTGGTGGGAAGAGAAACCGTAACATCCAGTGTAAATGTGAACTTTGTACACCAAGTATTAAACCTGATCCTTTACGTACAATATATTTCTCATTAGTAAGTGAGGCTATTACATCATACTATACACATGGCAGTTTACTTCGAATGCCACAACATCTAATTCGCTATTTACCATCTGGGTTTCTCTCAACATATGCCGCTAAAGATTTAGATGAAGCATGGGAGAAACTACCCTACTATGTAAAAGCAAAACTGGAAATAGCAGTTTGCAGCCCGTGTGTCAGACATTATTGCTACAGAGGACAAGACGAGGTTGATGGTTTTGACGGAGCGATTCCAATGATTAAAGACTGTGAAGCATGTAAGAAAGAATTTAATCATGTATTTTGAACTAACAGGTAAATAAAACAGTGTGATGTTCCACTTATTATTCGAGTTGCTTGAATAATTCATCCTAACCTATATATGCATACACATATTTTTTTTTCTGTTTTTACACCATCCAAATGCTATAACCTTGAATCCTTTACCAGATTTTATTTTTCTATCCTCAAATCACCAACCTGTGTAGGTGTGACAAATTATAGCTTTCACTCACACACTGTCTCAATTCAGAGGTTGATTAAGAAATAATTCGTAATATTTTATTTAAAAAGAAACCATGCTTTACAGTTTTTCAACCAATATTTCAGCTACGTGGCAGCACGTTCTTTTGTTTTGTTAAAACACTGTCGTGTTTGATGTCTTTGTTCACTGAAGTTCTTTGCTGTTGTTCTTTGCGGTGAATTCACGCACCCCTAACCGATTCATTAGACGATTTATTATTTCATCTTCCGTGCTAAACATATATATTCGATATAATTTTTGATGAGATAGCACATCATGTGTTTGCCTAACTAATTTATTAGTTCAGAGATCATAATGCATTTTTTTGTGTTAGCCATCTTGGACAAAGATAATAAGAAATCACAGACATGACACTCTCATGTATGAGCTGTTTGACCTCGATGAGTATACACAGTTGCCGACGTATCCAACAAAAATGGCGAGATGTTTTTGTTTTATTCCGTATGTAAAAATTCATACTATCGCGTTCGTAACAACGGAATGTCTTACTCAACCTCTGATTTCAGACTTTATCCGAGTTTTTTTTTTAAATTTGTTTTTTACCTAGTACAATGATATTTCATAGATGACATTTATTGATGTAAGGTTAGTAAACAATGCGTGTATCTATCGTCAAGAATTACAGCTAGATGTGCATCCTGTTGAAAAAATAATTAAAGGTAAGTAGTCATGAAAAATATTTTTATTATTTAATTAAACTAAGCACTTTTGTGTTGTCCTTCACTCATCACCAACCAGTTAGCTAGAGTTGTTACTCGCTAACCTTCAACAGACCAAAGCTGGAGGAGAGGAGCGATTCTTTTTTACAAAAAAAAAATCTCATATCCTGTTCACCTTTTGGGCAGCAAGTAACCTTGTCAAGCAAATCCAGTTGCTGCAATTATTTAACATGTAGCTGTCTCACCTTGAGCAGTGAGAGAAACTCCACCAAGTAACTTTTAGAAGCAAATCTACTCACAGAACCTTGTCTTTCAAGAAATAATTACCTCTTACATAAAGACCTCTGGGTAAGTGTAGTTAACATTTCCTACATGCACCCTAACAAGTAAAAAGAACTCTGCAAAAAAAAATATATATATAAATTTAGTACCATATCTAACATGATGATTTTTGTCAAAATGTCTTTCCTGTCACCAACATAAACATTTCAAGAGGTAATCACATAGGCAAGTAGGGTAGAATATTTTTTTTTTTTTATAATTGAGCTAAGCACTTTTATTACACTCAATAGAGGATCTTTTTTTTTAATCTCTACTAGAAGAGTGAGGTTAATAGTGAACTTGTTTTGCTCTTACAATACCTTTCAGTAAAAAGATACTCAATTACGCACCAAAACAAGTGATGTCACCTATCACGCCCACCCACCCTAAGCATAGCAGTAGTAAGCTACCGCAAGGAGCGACATTCCACACTTGTGTGTAGCCTTGACAGCGAGAGGCGCCCCCCGCACGTGCCTTGCCAAGTGAGAGGCCCCTTCAGGGAGTGAAGCGCACGGGGGCATGCGCAGTGGCTGCCGCTGGTCCAGAATTCTTCTATCGAAACTCTGGTCCAGCTTTCTTCTAGATCCTCTACTATCATCCCTTGGTCGCCTCTTACGACAAGCAGGGAATACCGTGGGTGTATTCCTTGCCTGCGTGCCCCACCACAACGAGATATGTGTTTGATCCTCGAGAGCTATTTTATTTCGCTTAAGTCCGCCTGCAAGTTGGTTATGACCTCCCTGTCTGCCACCTGGGACGCGCCACGTGGGAGTATCCCCTCTCCCCCTGCTACGCCAGTTTAGTAGGTTCATGGACAGCCTATGTTCCATGCTAATATACCCGTAGGAGTTTACCAGAGAAACACAATTGTTGCACGACCCCAGCCAGTGTACGGGAATTAATGTTGCAGATATCGAATTCGCAAATGCGCGAATGAAAAATTGCATTGGCTGTTTTCCATCTATAAATAAACATTGAAAGATGACAATTTTCTTAAAGCGTTGTATACCACTTTCGTCCTCACTTGCACTAATAATGAGTCCTCTAGATGTTGAAATATGCTCTTTGAGTTATCGCAGTTTCGAATGTTGGAGTTGACACCACCTATTCCCAAAGAGATTCAAACACATTCAACTAATACATCTCAAAATTGGACCAAGGATCTCCTCAATGCCCTCCAGAGAAAAAAAACACAAAATGGTTAAATGGGTGCCTAAATTTCTAGAAAATAGAACCCAGGGAATTAGTGTAAGTGAAGGGTTAGCTGATCATGTAGTGATAAAAAGGGTGATCCCGCAAGGCAGTATTATTGGACTTTCATGTTTTCTTATATAGGGTGGTAGAAAACAACATGAATATGGTACATGAGCGTTACAGCGTTGGCCATACTGATGCGTAATTTAAAAATAGATATTTCGCACCATTGTCATTTCATCAGCTGCTGAAATTAGCCAATCAGATCGCTTCGCGGGCGACTTCAGTTGGGCATTGGGAGGTGGTGTTGCTAAACCTTCACGTAGCTTATGACGGACTTGAGAGCGCCAATAGAAGAAATGAACTTCTCCAGGGGAGGGACGTGAACAAGGATCTCCCTGCTAATGGGCTCAGCTCACAGCAAGAACGCAACGGTGGCATTCACTGAAACTCACGGTGTGTTAGTGTTTGATTCTCATTTCTCGGCACGGCTCTCAAACCCGACCAAGCCACGTGCAGATTTAACAACATCGCCTCCTAAAGCCCATTTAAATTCTCCCGCGAAGCGATGTGATTGGCTAACATCAACAGCTGAGAAAATTACAACGGCGTGAAATATTGGCGTAATTTTTTCAAATTACGTTTTAGTATGACCAACGATCTAATGCTCATATGCTCGCTTCCCGTTGTTTCCGACCATCCTTTATATATAAATATGAATAAAGAACTGGAATCTTATTTTTTTTTTTTTTTTTTGCTTGTGGCTTTACATCATTCCGACACAAATAGGTATTATGGAGACGATGGGACAGGAAAGACCTAGGATTGGGAAGGAAGCGCCCGTGGCCTTAATAAGGTACAGCCCCAGCATTTGCGTGGTGTGAAAATGGGAAACCACGTAAAACCATCTTCAGGGCTGCCGACAGTGGGTTTCAAACCCACTATCTCCCGGATGCAAGCTCACAACTGCGCCCCACTAACCGCACGGCCAACTCACTCGGTAGAATTGGAATCACAGATAAGTCTATTTGCGGATTATCTTATACTCTATAGAGTAGTAAATTATTTGCAGGATTGTGAGCGACTGCAGTGAGACCTAGACTATGTTGTGAGACGGACAGCAGATAACGTTATGATGGTAAATGAGATGAAAAGTCAAGTTTTAAGTTTCAGCAAGAGCAAAAGTACTCTTAGCTTTTAGTTACTTTGTTGATGGTGTTATAGTACCTCATGGGGAACACTGTAAGTACAAGGCGTTAATATAAGGAATTATCTTCTTTGTGGGGTAATCATAATAACGTGGTTCTGCGATCAGTATGCCAGTCAGTTTGAATTGTATGACAGTGTTGGTGTAGGGAATCATCAAGAAATATTGGCATTGTAGAAGGAGTGACTATGGTAAGACAGTTCAACATTAAACTAGATATATTCATTGAACGGATGTTGTTTTTCCTGCTAATATGTCAAAGATCTTGGAACAAATCGGTCAATAACTTTCTGTATTTAGGATAGTCAATTCGGTATGTATATATTTATTATTGTTAATGTGCTGTGACTATGATTTAGCTCTTTTAGCACCTACTGTATATTTGAAATATTCCGACATCGCGATTTTCTGTGCTGCTCGTATGTCGGAAATGTTTCGACATAATGTTTACTCCAAAGAAAAATGTGTTTTAATGAAGGAATTTAAGTAACAAGTGATTCACAGGCAATATCCCGACTTTAGAGAATATATGGCCTTTTAGATGTAATTATTAGCCTACACTGGACAGGCTATCCGCGGAACTGGAGTGAGGATAACTGTCTCCAACCTGACTTGGGAAGTGAGGACCGGAGGGCTTCAAAAATAGTCAGCGAATGCGACGTTGAAGAGCCGGCCCCGTGATGTAGGGGTAACATGCCTGCCTCTTACCCGGAGGACCCGGGCTAGATTCCCGGCCAGGTCAGGGATTTTTACCTCGACCTGAGGGCTGGTTCGAGGTCCACTCAGCCTACGTGATTAGAATTAAAGAGCTATCTGAGGGTGAGATAGCGGTCCCGGTCTAGAAAGCCAAGAATAACGTCCGAGGGGATTCGTCGTGCTGGCCACACGACACCTCGTAATCTGCAGGCTTTCGGGCTGAGCAGCGGTCGCTTGGTAGGCCAAGGCCCTTCAAGGGCTGTAGTGCCATGGGGTTTGGTTTGGGTGAAGGCTCCAGTTTATTAGAAGAATATGACTGCCCTGATTGGGTAAACTAGAAGCCTAGCCACGCTGATTTTATGAAGTTACCGCATAATTTGACAAGTTAATACACACAGGGATATTTGTCAATTCTGCATATTCACTGTTTGTGTAAGCATGTCAAGGCATTTGTTCCAGCCTGAGTTTTGCAAAATAAATTGTTTTAGCCTGAATAACGGATAGAAGTATAGCCATACATTTCCATAAAAATAAATACGAGTGGAGGTATGTGACAAGCTAAACAAACTAGAGTGCTTATAATATAGAGTTATTATAATATAAATCCTGGATGATAGTCAAATTAGAAGTATTTTCTGCTACCGTATGTGACAGTAGACGGTACTACCTGCGACTGTCTGGCCGAGGGTTGGGCGACCAATAGAAAACCTGACAACCCATGAGAGAACCAACGGCTTCGGGCGGAGGAGTTCTCTCATGGGGGCTTAATGAACCCTTTGTGGAGGAAATGCCTCATAAATTCATTAAAAATACCTCAACGGCAGCAAAGACGGAGAAGATGGACTTAGGTACCGTGGAGATGGCGAAGGAGGCAACTACTGTCAATCGTTATAATGGGTAGAGGGCTCGACGGTTCCACATGTCAGTGGTGGTACCCCGGCAGCGTCTGTTCCACATGTTAGTGGCGGCTGATAAAATACACCTCAGGGCTAACAACCTTGAGAGTTAACAACCGTCACCCACTACGATGACCCCACATAGGCCTATATACTCGTTGGACTCAGCATGAAGAGAAATATCATCAAAAATATTACCCCAGGCAGTAACCAATCCACTCCCAATCATGACGGGGCAAGCAGGTCATCGGATTCCGGGGATCTGGAACCTTCATGTACTCCACCACTACTGCCCTTACATTAACAGAAACAGAAAAAGAAGGAACGTATCTTACCTAGCTACAGTGAACATAAACTCCCTGGTAAAGGAATGTAAACTCAAACACACCCTTGATGTGTTGGTCAAGTATAACATCAAGGTAGCAGCACTACAAGAGACTCGCCTCACAGATGAAGATGCAATAGAAAACCAAGGGTACCGGATATATAAAGGGAAACCTGGTAAGAGGGTGGTGAAGACATTTCCCCACCTGGGTACTCTCTTTGCTGTACACCATAGAATTGTCGACCATGTATTAGAATTCATCTCGCCCAATGGCAGAACCTCCTCACTAACCTTCAGGTACAACAAGTGAGCGTTCACCATAGTGAACTTCCATGCACCTACAAACGACACCAACCGGAAAGATCTGGAAGCAGTAGAGTACTACTGGAACACCCTTGAAGATACCCTAGACAAGATCCCAAACCACCATACCACCGTACTCATGAGCGAATTGAACGTACAAGTCGGTAAGGAGAAGAAATACCGCAAGATAGTGGGCAGTTACCCAGCCCACAAAAGGACCAACAGAAATGGCGAGGGACTCATGGACCTTTGTAAAAAATACAACCTGGTCGTAAAATCAATCGCGTTCAAGCGATTGCCTAAGAAAGAGTCCAAACGAAATGTTGGGTGACCAGATATTAATGGCGACAATCTCCTTTAAAGGTACTGAAATCATGCAAACCTGAAGTGAGTGAACTAGCAAGAAATTGAAGGAAAACTACGTGAGTGACACGTTTTCCCCACGCGCCTCCTTCAGGGTTAAAATATGGAAGTAATCAGCTTTGACTTAAATAGTAAGTATGAAACATCCATTCGCCTCGATTTGTTATGGGAAGCTATGGAAAGTTACATCAAAGATTGATGATATTTTAAACCTGATTTTCAAAACAGTTACGTTATGTGCGCCTCACTCCAGGCTCATAAGCCAGTCTCCGTTTCTTGGGTTGTATATATATTGTGATTTTTCTTTTTATTGCATTCGTATAGTTTTCATTGCACCATATTTTGTGACTTACTTCATAGATGAGATGGTGATTCATAAGATACGAATGACGTGATTGTTTTTAACAAACGAACACAACTCATAGAGAAAAATTTTAATTTATACGAGAGATAAATTCTACTTCCTGTAGTGCCTTCCCCACTCCTGAAGGTTGGCCACAATCACAGCGAAATCTGTACGATGTTTGGCTGTCTACTGGAATATAGTGCTGTCCAATTACGTAAGTTCCTCAGTCAAGAGTGTTTCCTTCCACCACGACCCCTACTTCCATCAATTTTACTCTGCATGATCAATTTAAGGGGATACGGAACTGTTAAAATGGTCAAAAATATCATTTTTTATATTTTTATATTTTATGAATCTCTGAAGTCTCCTTTTTAAAATGATGTATAATACATTATAGTTTAACAATTAAAGGTTGCCACAATTTTAATTTAAACTTGCGCTAACAATGAGAAAATCATATGTGTGGAAAGTCTTAACTGCAGTTTTCTCAGTTTCCAATTTTTTTCAAATGTATGTTCCTTTTTCTAGGAGACTATTTATCACAGAGCTGTGTAATTTTAATCATTAATTTGTCTCATATTGGTTACCATTTTAACGGAGGGATTTCCTGATTTATATAAAGCTGTTTGAGATTTGACTGTTTTTTTTAGGAAAAAAATATTCTGTTTATTGACTGTTTAAAAAAATATGTGACTGAGTCCCCTTAAGTCCAATTACAAAAACGCTCCGTCAGTATGTTAAATAAGGTTTGAATAAAATGTGACATAAATTTTATTTTCATAACTTTAGTAGATCCTGAGAAAAAGGAACATGAATTAAACAAGTTTAACATTGGTAAGATAGGCGGCTCCGTATCCCCTTAAGTAGGTTAAACATTTCATTCCTCACACTATGCCCAAGGAAGACTGACTTCCTTTTCTTGGTTGTACACATCAACATTCGTTCCCGCTACGTGCGTTTGAGTACGGCAGCATTGGAGACGTGGTCTGTCCACGAGATCCGTAACATCACTCGGAACACCCACATCCGAAGGCATTTATTCTCCCAATGGTGTTACATTTCAGAGTTCATATTTCAGAAGACTGAATATACAGTACGTAGCATCTGACGAAGTTGTGACGTGTCTCCAAACTCAGGCTTCTGTCACACAATTGATTCCTAATTTTCACAAAGCTAGTGCGAGTCATTTCTATTCGTACACAGATCTCTAAATCAGGGCCTAAGTCCTCAGTAAGCCAGCTATAAAGGTACTAAAACTTCCGCACTTGTTCAACTGGTTCCCCATAAATGGTCATATGAATGTGCGTGTTACGAGTTCTGGGTATGGCCAACTCCTTAGTCTTGTCGGTGTTAACTTTGAGACCAAGATTCAGAAATATGATTCAAAAATTAAGATTGTTAGATTACTTGGAACCAAGGTTTGTAGACACTTTTCGAAACAGGACACTGTGATTTAATGTGTTAATAAAAATTTGATCGCACGTTGATTACTGACCTTGATTTTATATAACTAAAACTGTTGTTGTGATTATGCTTTTTATGAAGATAAAAAACTAACGTAACATTTCTTTCATTTTCTATTGCAGATGTAAGACGGTGTGAATATTTCCGAGCTGTCCTGCTACTTCTTCATGCCACTCGACGAGCAGACCTGACTTCACTTCCTACCATGTAACCTGCCCCACCATCCTGAACAGAACGACTCATGAACAATGATGTGAGGTAAATATACTACAGTATGTCTCGGCTTATAACTGTGTTCTGTGTTCTCACAACACCATATTTTGTGTCTTATTCCTTAAAGTGCTGTGTATACATTGCACAATAATATATAGGCAAAGTAATACACATTGGTTAGAATTGAGGCCTTCGGTTCAGAGAGTTAAATTCCCAGCCAGGTCGCGGGTTCTAAACGAGTCTGATTAATTCTTCTGACTCGGGGACTCGGTGTTTAAGTTTGCTCCAACACTCTCCTCTTCATATTCAGAGAGCACACCACACTACCAACCAACACAGAAACACGCAATAGTGATTACTTTTCTCAACATAGGGATGGTGTCAGGAAGGGCATCTGTCCGTAAAACAGGGAAACATTCCACCTGTGTAAACAGTTAGCACCAAAGACCTCACGGGGAAAACGGGAAAATAATAATAAGAAGAAGTAATACACCTTTAGCAGCAGGTGTTTCTTGATCACCTTCGTAAACACATCCTTGAGTCATGCTCCTGGGAGGATTTGGAGTTATACGATTCCACCGAGCAAGTGGCTGGATGGTTTGGGTCACGTCACTGTCAGCTTGGATTCGGGAGATAGTGGGTTCTACCCCACTATCGGCAGCCCTGAAAATGGATTTCCGTGGTTTCCCATTTCCAAAACCAACCTGTACCCTAATTAAACCCACGGTCACTTACATTCAACTCATAGCCCTTTCCTATTCCATCATCGCCATAAGACCTACCTGTGTAGGTGCGATGTAAAGCAAATTGTAAAAAATAAAAGAGATACGATTCCAGTCCTCGCTTTCCCGCCATGACAGTTTGCTTCCTGGACGAAACCACTCTTCTACACAAAGTTGAAACTTTAATATTTAAGATATAATTAACCTCGCATTTGCTTGAATAAATCCTCAAATATTATTCTCAGATCAGGACACCGTGTTTCACTGCTATTTCCGTCACCAAATCGCGAAATACTGAATACTGATTCCCGCTAGGATAAGGCGGCAAATTTTGTAATTTTTGGATTGGTTGAGATCTTACCGCGCCTCGCGGCTTGCGCACGACCCCTTTGCTATCGAGGGGTGACAGGTATTATTCCTTTCTCCGTCCCACACTAGGGTTGGGCACATTCCAACGTGCCGATTCCCGTGAGAAATACAGCAGAAGGTCTGCACGTTTGGCGGTATCATAAACCTTTATTTGAGAGATCACTTAGTCAGCTACTTCCTGTGCGTGACTTAAAGCGTACTCTACGGATATATTTCCAGCCAGTACGTCTCCTTAGGTGGCGCTTTGTAAAATTGCAAGCTTTTCCTTGCCTTCAGTAGTCTTCACATATGCGAATTTCAATCATTTAATTTATGCATCCATTATGCCCATTCGATTATGGGTGCAGTACATTTGTTTTTTGCCTAGCGGCGCGCACGTATGCATCTTACCCACCCAACCTCTCTGACGTTTCGAAATGGGTACAAGTTTTCCACTTATTCGTGAGACGCTGATACATGCAAAAACTCGCCGTGTGCTGGTAGTAGGACTAAACTGCACTGTTTTAACAATGTGTTGTTGTTCCTGCACCGGTTGTTATCCTACACGTTCAGAAGAAAAATAGGAACTTGGAATATCTGTTTCATGCAATGTGTTTAAAACTCTGGTAAACATTCTACGACCACGAATTCGACGTGTCGGAAAGCGCCGACGGTATTCCTCGACAGTAGCAGGAGCACTACCATCACAGAAGCCGTCAACATACGCCATATCTGCATATTCCTCATTAATGTAGATGTGTGGCAATTCAGATGTATGTGTGTACAGACACAGTTTACCGATGTTTCTCTCTGATGTACTCTAAATCCCTCGCACTACTTCACTCACAACACACCATGGACAACTGTGCGTTCAACGGGCGAGTTTAATGTCAGAATGGCATCCTGAGCAAAGATGTTGAAAGTAAAGAGTTTGGTTGGGCTAGAATAAAACGTCAAAGAGGTTGGTTGGGTTAGACACATACGTGCGTGAGACTAGCACAAAAACACATATACATTAAATGTGTTCTACAGTATGTCGGAAATCGTTCTGAACAGGACATATGTCCACATGAAGTATTTTGCTTCAAATGATCATTCCACCGAGCTCGATAGCTGTAGTCGCTTAAGTGCGGCCAGTATCCAGTAGTCGGGAGATATTGTGTTCCAGCCCCACTGTCAGCAGCCCTGAAGATGGTTTCCCGTGGTTTCCCATTTTCACACCAGGCAAATGCCGGGTCTCTACCTTAATTAAGGCCACGGCCGCTTCCTTCCACTTCCTATCCCATCGGCGCCATAAGACATATCTGTGTCGCTGCGACGTAAAGCAAATAGCAAAAAAAAAAAGAAAAAGATCATTCCTGTCACATCCCAGAATATTGACCATTCCTCCTAGGACACCCTGTATAATTACAGTTACCCATTCTTTCTTTTGTAAATTAACAAACTGGTGATGTGATAGGCCTAAGATGAATTACAGATCGAAGTATGAGAAATTATTTTTGTCAGCAAATTTACGTACTGTTAATGCCAAATGGAAGTCAAAGATCTCTCCTTACTGGCCATGAAGACTCTTGGAGAGGTGGAACGTAAAGCCTTCCATTATCCGCAACCTCAGGAATAAGTGCGGTAGTGTAGTTAGCCCTACGTCCGACTGCATTTGCCCTCAGGAATTAAACAGGTGCACATTTTTTGTCGAGACTGTATGAACATCAGGGCCATATTATGTCTCTCTCGAAAAGGAAATCTCGTTTCTTTTTAGCCTCATGCCATACTTTGACGGAATATTTCATCCAACGAGTGAATGATGCAAACATACTTTGATGGACACTTCCGTCCGCGCGGGCGGACAACCTACAGATGTATATATTTACGGTTAATGAGCCAGTGAGGTTTGCTCTGTAAGTTTTAACATGTAGCCAACAGATGTCAGGAACTACCTGAACTTCATTTTTATATTTATTTTTTTATGTAAATTATAATGAAACTGGCGACCCTGAAACAGGGAAAGTGATACTAGAAGAACTGAATGAAGGGATAAAAGACAAATGGAAAGATCTAACTTCTCAACTGAGCTTTACTCACTCCTGTAGAAAATCCTGGTCTCCTTTGGAAACTGGGTGCTGCTTCTAACACCTGCAAAGCTCAACCAGGAATAACTCCAAGGGAAATGGCACTACGTATCAAATCAACAGCTGATAAAATCCCAATTGATGCTACCATAAAGAAACGGAAAGGGAGCTAAGAGATATGAACAGCAACCTCCAAACTGACCCCACACTATCTTATTCATTCAGCTACAAAGAAATTAAAGAAGCCATAAATATGTTAAAAAAGAGAAAGGCGGCAAATTTAGGTGGCATTTTCCCAGAATTCATTCGGTATCTTGAAAAACATGGAAGAACATGGTTCAAGAACATCTCCAGCGATGTCCTAAAAACTGGAATCATTCACCCAGAGTTCAAAATGGCCCATTCCTTGGCAATCCTCAAACAAGGAAAATAAGCAGATGACCTTTCAAATTATTGACCAACAGCATTACTCAGTGTCTGTTACAAGTTTTTGGGACGTCTTCTCCTTAACAGAATCCTGGGAATAATAAACAATATAACACCAACGTACCAGGCAGACTTTAGAATCAAACAGAGCTGCTGTGAACAAGCATTAGCATTAACATCGCACATTTAGGCGGGATTCCAAATGAAGTGAAAGACATCAGTTGCTTTTGTAGACCTAACTGCAGCATATGATACTGTTTGGCTGGATGGACTTCTACTTAAACTCAAGAAACACACACCGTGTAAAACACTTAAATCACTATTGAGGAAT
This sequence comes from Anabrus simplex, assembly GCF_040414725.1. Lineage (NCBI taxonomy): Eukaryota > Metazoa > Arthropoda > Insecta > Orthoptera > Tettigoniidae > Anabrus > Anabrus simplex. The sequence goes on from NC_090265.1 coordinate 806,184,264, forward strand.
GTGTTGACAAATCAATATTTCTAGGTCACCATGGTACAAGAGACTAGTAAGTCCTTCACAATAAAAAGGACTACCTCAAGGTGCTTTTCAACCTATATACCAGTGACATGCCTGAAACCATTAGCAAAACATTCTGCTATGCTGATGAGTTAGCTATCGCTGTTCAAACTGCCACACTAGAAGAAGGAGAAAGCATCCTCTGCAGTGACTGGAAAACCTTAAATTAATACAACGTGAAATGGAGACTTTGCCCAAATCCAGCAAAGGCAGAAGTATGCGTATTCCACCCGAGTAACAGAATGGCACACCAGAAGCTCAACGTGAACTTCTCTCAACAGAGATTTAAACACAATTTCCACCCCAAGTTCCTTAGACCGTTCCTTGACGTTCAAAAATCATCTTGAAAGTACAAGTCAGAAAATCAATACACGAAAGAATATCATGAAGAAACTAGCCGGCATTTCATGGGGAGATAATGCATCCTCATTACGCACAACCGCCCTCACCATAATTTATCCCGTGGCTTAATATTGTGTTCCAGTGTGGCAACGTAGCGCTCCCAAGAAATGATCGATGTTCACCTGAATGAATGCATGAGAATTGTAACTGGCACATTAAAATCCACCGCAATACCCTGGTTACAGATCATCAGCAACATATCTCCACCAGTACTAAGACGACAGAATAGAACAGTGCGTGAGTGGAGAAAATTATACCATCTTAACGATCCCCAATACCTCTCAATTCATGAGGTCATTAAAGACCTACCACGAACTCATCTTATCTCAAGGGACTCAGTATGGCACGGCGTAACTGAATTCAGTATCAAAGAAAAATGGCTTGAAAGCTGAAATTCTGCACCTATAGAACATCAAATGGTCAAAGATCCTACTACTGCCCTACCAGGATTCAATCTAAAAAGACATTAGTGAGTTAAACTAAACCGCTTAAGAACAGGATATGCCAGTTTTAATGCCATGTTACATAAGTGGGGACTTCGGGATTCTCCTGCCTGTGACCGTGGAGCTCCTTCCCAGACTACGAAGCACATTGTGAAGAAATGACGCTAAGGAATTACGATGGACCATTTGAGGATATTATTGACGTTGCACCTCCTTTCTAAGTTTGATTGGATCAATTGAACATTGCTCTGTAAATGTGAATGCTACTAACATTTTTGTATCTGTACATATTGTTTTTTTTGTATTTCTCTTTGTAGTTGCTTTGCCATACTCTAAATAAATAAATAAATAAATAAATAAATAAATAAATAAATAAATAAATAAATAAATAAATAAATAAATAAATAAGTAACGGTAACAGAGACGGAGTGTGGCTGGTCCTACAGTACCGTCGGCTGTCCTGAGAATGGTTTTTCCATGGTTTCTCATTCTACTACACTAAGGCGAGTGCCGGGACAGTTCCCAGTATATGCCACGGCCACCAAATGTCTCACCTTCTCCACACATCTCCTTCATCGTAACAAATATCCTTATCTGAGAGACGGCGTCGCCGCCTACGAGATCTGCCTCCTCATTCAGGGAAGGAATTAACACATTTTAGTAGTAGTAGTCTTATTTTATTTCCGAAGTGCCAGTCTAGGGATAATTCAAGATTTACACACGGCGCAACATCAACAGGTAGGAACGTAGGATTTGGGAACTTGAACTTGTCACATGTATACCAGTTTATGAAATTCACCACGTGGTAAAGAGAAGGCAAGAAGTTAATCCAACAGAATTGTAAGTGATCAATTAATTTTTAAGTCTACAGTACTGGGATCTTGTAACAAAAGAGACCAATGCTTATGTCTGTAAATATCTTGCATCTTTGCCAAGTTCCCCTCACATTGGTAATATTCCCTTGACGCCCCAGGGTCGATATACTGGCTACTACCAACGAAAAAGTCTCAAACGCCGAAGAAATTAGAGCCATCCATGTGATGCAGAGTGGTGCAGCATGTGGACTCTGCAAGGATACCTTATTAGAGTACCTCCAATGAGAGGTTGCCTTTCTTGTGCACACCTGGTTTTTTAGTTTTGCGTATATAAGAGGACTTCTCCAAATCATAAATTCATGGTGGAATACAACAAATGTTATTTATATACTCTATGTGTAATGTTCGTATGTTTATTCGTCTGCATTTCCTTAAAATAATTGAAAAATAAATGGGATTGAACCACGTCCTTCCGGGCGAAAGGAGCACGCCTTTGACTCCACGGCTAGGCAGTCCCTTCTCTTAATACCATTACTCATAAAAAAAGGTACACATTTTAAAAGACTAACGAATCCTTATCCCTTTATATGGCAGAGATCTGCCTATCGTCAATATTGGTCCAAATTTCTGAAACATAGCATACGGGCTATAGAGGGTTTGTTCCTGGCGCGTTGTCAGATCAAAGTTGGGAGAAAGGAAGTTGAGAAAGACAACACGATATCTAGAGGAAACAAGAGGGTCTTTACAGACAGGAAGAGCCAGCCCTGCGGCGCGGGAAATGAGATGCCAACAAAATTGATTGGAGGAGGAAGGCTCTAATGAAACAAAACCGAGATTAAATGTTTGTAAGTCGTCGGAACACTTTCTGTTTCACAAAGTATTGATCACTACGTTCAAAAGAGGTGCGTGGGTTTTATACGCAGTGCTTATGGGATAGGAGGAGAACATTATTTGATCTTTATGCAGAAATCATCAGACCTGTAGCATATAGTTGTTAATAATAATAATAATAATCATAATAATAATAATAATAATAATAATAGTAATATTGATTTTACATCCACCACCGAACTCCATAGGTGCAGTCGCTTAAGTGCGGTCAGTATCCAGTTATCGGGAGATAGTGGGTTCGAGCCCCACTGTCGGCAGCCTGAAGATGGTTTTCCGTGGTTTCCCATTTTCACACCAGGCAAATGCCGAGGCTGTACCTTAATTAAGGCCACGGCCGGTTCCTTCCAATTCCTAGGCCTTTCCTATCCCATCGTCGCCATAAGACCTATCTGTGTCGACGCGACGTAAAGCAAATAGCAAAAAAAAAAATTACATCCACCAACGACACCATGAAAGAACTTGACACATCCACACTGAAAACAGCGTACATTCGGTTTACTGATGAAGACTATAGATTCCAGCCTTATACACCATAAAACAGCACCGATAGCACTCAATCACTTCATGACACGCTGTGGAGTTTCGAATGGAAACTCATGGTTCCACACAAGATGTTTTGAAACGCTTCTTTTGCAATTTCGATTTCGGTTTTCATCTCTCCATCTCTATGCCATTCTTGCGTTAGCCAACATGCGATGCCCTTTCAATGGTGAGTCCGTCCATTGTTGAAATACCGTTGCTACTTGCTTCCTACTATCAGTTTTTCTGAATGTTTATTTCATTTGGGTACGTCATTGATTCTGTTCAAATGGAATTGAAGGGCTCGAAAATTGTCAGCTGCTATCATGGTGTACTGCATTGTGGATGGAGTTTATTTGATTTTCGTTGATCTTGATTCCCTGATCAACATCAAGACCGATTCAGAAAGTAGCTTCAGGGAGTGAGTCGAACTGGATTGGTGACTAGATACATTTTTTCCTCACACCAGTTTTTTTCTTAATGTCTCCAGTAACACGGCCTACAATTCTGGTTTGCTGTTTGATTAAAAATTAAATAAATAATGAAAATAAATGTGGACGTGAAATAGGCTACAGTGTTTGTATCACACTGATCTTGACTGCTTACATGCAGTCTTCCCTTCTGGAAGATTGTGACATGGTGGAAGTACAATAAAGTGAAATAATCCCATAACATACACAATGTTTTCTAGCCACATCATGCTACTAACATGTCATTGCGGTAAATTTTCACTGAACGGTTTTGATCTCGGTATTTTTTCTAGATTCACATATATACATATTTATTCTCACATATATATGCGCTGATATTATAGGTAGTCGGATAGCGTTCCATTCCTTTCCTCACAGAGTCAGAGAGTCGTATTATACATCTGATGTATGGACTCCATCCAGCACCACCACGGTTAAGTTCTTGAATACTACACACAAACTTACAGGAACACAACAGCATGCAAGAATCCCCTTTTTTTCGACCTATGGTTAAGCATCTTGGACGATGGAAAACACCTTGTGAAGGATTACCACCTGAACATATAGAGTCCTGGATGACTTGGTGATCTCTGGTGTTAACTAGGTGCAAGACCGATCTGCACAAGTGGAGATATTCGGTGGATTCTGTTCTGTGTGGCTGTGGTGAAGTGCAGACTACGGCCCATCTGCTAGATTGTCACCTTTGTCTTGCCACATGTACTGAGAAAGAGCTGCTTGAGGCAACAAGGAACGCACTCGACATTGCTAATTTCTGGCCACCGGGTGAGTTGGCCGTGCGGTTAGGGAAGCGCAGCTGTGAGCTCGCATCCCGGACATAGTGGGATGAACCCCACTGTCGGCAGCCCTGAATATGGTTTTCCGAGGTTTCCCATTTTCACACCAGGCAAATGCTTGGGCTGTACCTTAATGAAGGCCACGGCCGCTTCCTTCCCATTCCTAGGCCTTTCCTGTCCCATTGTTGCCATAAGACCTATCTGTGTCGGTGCGATGTAAAGCAAATAGCTAATTTCTGGTGAACCACAGTATGAACCTTGGTGCACAATTTATTTTTATTTACTTTCTGTAGACATAATTTTTTCATCTTCATATGTAACGCTGCTTCTGACGCGATATAAATAAATAAATAAATAAATAAATAAATAAATAAATAAATAAATAAATAAATAAATAAATAAATAAATAAATAAATAAATAAATAAATAAATAAATAAATAAATAAATAAATAAATAAATAAACAATCATCACAGGGATTGGCTGCATTAGAAATTTAATTTATTTTTCCCATACCTCTACTGTTTGCATTTTCTCAAAGCTAAGGCAGATTGTTTAAAGTAACCCATACCAGACGACATTGACTCCTGCCAACACTCTGTCAAATATACGCCGGTCTCGTGTCGGTAGATCTACTGGTACGCAAAAGAACTTCTGAAGGGCAAGACACCGGCACCTTGGCGTCTCCGAAAAACGTGAAAACGATAGACTGTGGAACGTAAAACCAATATCGTTATTACATAATATATTGTGATTTTACTCACTTTGTTTCGATGATCGAGCGGAGAGTCCGTGCGTGTTAGAGAGCTACGGCTATGGAGCCAAGCCCTGTATTCGGGAGACGACTGGGTTCGAAACCCACCCTCCAATGTGCTGAGAATGGTTTCTATGGTTTCCCATTTTCACTGCCAGACTAATGCCGGGACATTTCCGATCATAGACCACAGCCGATTCCTTCCTAATCCTTACCCAGTTCCATTCATCATCACCCATTTAATCTTCATTAGCTCCTAAACTGATGTTGGCGAAAGGTAGGGCACCGGCCGTAAAAACATGCCGCATAATTTCATCTCCCCTCATATCAACCCCAAATCGGGAAACGGAAATTGACATAACACACATTATTTTTTTCGATGACGCTGTGTGCACAATTCTTTGAGTATTTTGTATTGTCTTTCACTAACCCGCCTGGCGATCGTGGTTAGCGGTTTGAGTCCCGTTCTTCTAAAGAATTTTGACCATCAGAAAGATGGCCTGCTCGGTAGGAGAGGTGTGTACAATTTCGTATCACTAGATTTTGTGCCAGAAGCCTGAATTCAGTACCAATCCTCTCTCCAATGATCATATGGACTGAGGGCATATGACATTATTGATGATTATTTGTCCGTCGGATGGGGACGTAAAGCCTTGAGCAGACCCTTTGGCGATTTCAACAGGTGTAGGCTAAGTGCCGGTACCAGGTTTCACCTTCTCCCTTCCTACTGTCATATATCACGTTATTAATTTCATCTCTTAACTCCTCTGATGAGGCTGACGTCAGCAAGGGCATCCGGTCGTGCAAGTTCGTTACGAAGATTCATACCTGACCCCGCGAAGGTACAGGACAAGTGTCCGGCATACATACTTTTCAATGATTTGTCTGAGTAACGGATGAGGTGCCAAAAATCCCCATGGCACTACAGCCCTTGAAGGGCCTTGGCCTACCAAGCGACCGCTGCTCAGCCCGAAGAACTGCAGATTACGAGGTATCGTGTGGTCAGCACGACGAATCCTCTCGGCCGTTCTTCTTGGCTTTCGAGACCGGGGCCGCTATCTCACCGTCAGATAGCTCCTCAATTCTAATCACGTAGGCTGAGTGGACTTCGAACCAGCCCTCAGGTCCAGGTAAAAATCCCTGACCTGGCCGGGAATCGAACCCGGAGCCTCCGGGTAAGAGGCAGGCACGCTATCCCTACACCACGGGGCCAGCCGCCTATCCATTCAGCCTCAGTATAATAGTCTGGCCTCGGTTGTGGGCAATGCCGACTATGGCTCATTTTGGGATACCTGCGCCAAACAGTATGGAGGACAGTATGCGGGTGGGAGTTCTTCAGTGCAAGAAGAAATTGCCTAAATTGGGCTTTCTTCCGTTCTATACCGACATCCTGTACCGTACCGAGGGGTAATTACCCTGCAGGATGTTGCCTCCATTCCTGTATGAACATCCGACTAATTCAGGGTTAGGCAGAGAGGTGGGTTGGTTGTCGATGGGTCAGGCTAAAAGTTGAAGTTCCTCAATTACATATAAGTAAATGATAGGAAAATGGAGGTATAACTCGAATGAGAAACAATAATATGGCGTAGGATGAATTTATTCACAAATATCCCCGAAATCATACTATTAGAAAACCAAGTAAATCAAATGATAAAAATGACATTAATAAAATCTCCAAATTAAAGAAAGAAATGGACATTAAAAACGTTAATTAACCGAAGAATTAAACGTGAAATGAAATTTCAAGTACAACAATAAAAAACTTATAAACTTTTAGAATTGATCTTCTCATTGTCCATTGTTTATTTTATATAATAATAGACGTACGCAAATACTGATACGTATTCATTTCGGATGGAGTAACACACTTTAAAGTATCACATTGATACGGGTTGTTAATTTGTTTTGAGTCGTCGCAAGATTAAACGTTAAAAGAAAAATAATATAAAAGAAAATTACGATGAAAGGAAAAATTAAGATAGAAGGAAAAATTAAGACGCAATGAAACATGATATGAATTATGAAAAATACTAATGCCATTTCCCTACCCTATATTTACAACGAATAAAAATAAGCAAAGTATCACATCTATTTACATCGGATAAAGAGAAAGAAATCTTACATACTACACTGACTCGACGTGAAACGGGGTTCACCAAAATGATCTAGTGAGAACTAGATTGACCATCAATATTATCCAGCACTCGGGCTGTTCCCCATTAAACAACAAGACAACATATCCAAACAACATGAAACATCACAATACACCATCCTGTAAGAGAAAATATATGATTATCCTTATAAAACGTGTGGAAAGCAATGGGCAACATTGCCTTCTGCTGCATTTGCGCACTCAACAGCGCGATCATCCGTCACGTATTTCCTGCTATGCTGTGAGCTGAAAGGAAATGTTGGAACTCAACACTGTGCTAAGGCTTGGTTTCTGTCCGCCAAGATTGTATCACGGAAATACCATCTCATTGACGCTGTCTATGTAAACACGGCCAGTATATAAGCTTGTGAGGCAATATCATCTTTCTTCGGCTACACGGAAACTCACGTAAAATCGTACTCCTTCCCAGCATGCTTTGACAACTTATTACACACATCAGACTAATTAGTCTGGAATCAATTTTCGTCAATTCTGATAAGTAATATTCTCTCAGAAGACAATAGCAGGTACATATTCACTACACATCATTCTTTCACTTCATCAGGCATGCAATCGGCCTGCATAATCACTTTATAACTCCGCATGCATTATAACCTCTCATATCTCTTACAATTTCCATCAGCCTTTACATCATGAGACCAGGTTCGATTCCTGTACAATCTTTGGGCAAAACAGTCTCCAACCTAAATTAGATGATCCTATTCTTTCAACGTTGTTATGCAGCTCCTTACGGGTCAGCTTCTGAAATGCCATGCGTCATGCAATTTTAACTGCTACTAACTCTCTAAATGATCAAAATAAAAACTGCATTTACACGTAACAAGTGTTTAACTTGGAAATTGGATGAACTTGTCAATCTAATCCTCCTAGCACTAATATTCAAGGAAAATCGGAATAATTCTAAGCTAAATTAACATGCATAAACAACAACAAATAATCCAATAACTCCCTCATTATCCCATCTAACTAGTCGTAAATCAAGATAAAAATATAGAGATCATGCATTTCTCTCTTATCCATATCTACAACATTACAGAGGTGAAATAAACACACGCCGTCAGGCTTACTTTACGTTAAATAAAATCCCTACACTAAACTGCACTAGTATTTTAACATAACCCATATAACATTCCATAATTAAAACATGCGCCTTATCTTGGAGGACTCTCCGGACATAGGCAGCGGCTCACATCCCTGCTGCTTTAGGTGGTTACTCCATGTTGAACACTGCCTTAACGCAAAGAAACAACTTTCCTTTTTCCATGAGTGGTGCCATCTTCTTGCTGAAAGTTATTGAACACTGCACCACAGAAGGTTTAGATGAATATCTCTTCACCGCTCAATTCTGCACGTGCCGAACAACCCTTCTTAAGTATAAACTCATCCAACACACTGACACATAAACACCGTTTCTATTTACAGTTATTGAGAGCAGTTCGCGATACGGATCGAGAGTTCCTCGCGAAACGCGACCGACGCGAAGATATGAAACAAAGGAGCGTCTGTTCTCCACCTCCAAACTGCGGCTGATTATCACCGTCTATGTTTCGGTATTGAACTTTGCGCTATAATATGATCTGCAAATAACCCTGCACCAGTTAATTTGTTCAACTGCAGGACAGAAAAACATTGTTTGTCGGTCTTAAAATCCTACACTGTTACTGAATATATTCACGTGGCAACTTTCACGGACAATTCTCGGAGCACACCGAACAACGTTCACATCACGTCAGCTTCCGCGATCAGAGTGACGCTCTCCAGAGCTTGAGGTGCCAAGGAAGCGTGGCTAACGCCGTTGTAGCTATGGGATTCCCGCATGTCTAGACAAACTACCAATCAGAATGCTTGCCATTCATACTGACACAATATTAATCGTAACATACCAATAAAACACAGTTCAAATAACATCAATTTTCTTCCTATTATTTTTAGAGTGTACTCATGATTATATTTCACTTGTAGACCTGTGGAATTCCGTCAAATAAGAGAAGTTATTTCAAGCAACTGTTCATGTTGGTTAACCTGGGACTAGGACTTCGCGCGATGTAGACTCCATATTTGCCACATCCCCGCATTCCCATTGGCTGAATATTTCTCTTGGTCAGCATCCTTTACACGTGCCGAGATGTCCCAACTCCTGGTGACGCCAAGCCTTTCTCACGGTCCCGAGGAAGTATCACGCAATATCTAGCGACTTGATGTCTCCATAGACTTCCGGTCTCAGCTATCTTGCTATTCATTACTTTACCATACATGGCAGAAATCTATACCAATAAAATGTATATATTTTGTCAAATAATAATCCGAGTATCTCTTTTGGGCCGTCAGAATACGGCTCAATAAGTTGCGAGTGCGCGTTGTTCAACTTCCACTCCATTTTTGAATTGCCCCCAGATTGTCAACCATGTACCGGGTGGACAAAATAAAACTGGCCCGGAATATATTTACAATAGGACTGATGACGGTTGACCCATGTTAATGAACGTCACAGAAGATGCTGGAAATGGCCTCAACTGACGGTCCAAAAATCCTGACTCCACTTCACTTAGAAACCACCACAGGACTGAACACGCAAAAGGTTCGTCTGCACGCTTTAATGCCTCCACAACAGTAAATTTGTAAGGACACAGATGCAGGTCAATTTTTATTAAATGAAATTGCGTATGGCTTTTAGTGCCGGGAGTGTCCGAGGACATGTTCGGCTCACCAGGTGCAGTTCTTTTGATTTGACGCCCGTAGGCGCGTCTTGATGAGGATGAAATGATGAAGACAACACATACACCCAGCCTCCGTGCCAGCGAAATTAAGCAATGATGTTTAAAATCCCCGACCTTGCCGGGAATCGAACCCGGGAACACTGTGACCAAAGGCCAGCACGCTAGACATTTAGCCATGGACCCGGACGTCATTTTTGACAATGTTTCGATACGAAATTCCCACAGATAAAAGGCGTACAGACTTCGTCGGACTTCCTTCCAGGCTTTCCTTCACCTGAGCAATGTTTTCTGGTGTTCCAACTGTTTCCGGACAGTTCCGGATTTCAATCGCTACAGAGTCCGTTTATCGCCACTTTTTTACTAAGTTTTGCATTATAGACTGCGATAGGAGTTTTTCCTAAACACTTCCTCCCTTAAACTCTTGCTCAAACAGTTCCACCATGGGTTTCCCACGACTCGTGCTTCGCATAACACTCGATACTGAACACATGCTGTTTTATCGTGAGTTCCATTTTTTGTTGCATTCAACTTGTCACTAAACACGTCTGCTCCTCTCACTCACTCACGTAATTACACAGCGACGTACTCGGGAGATGCATGAGATGCGCACGTTCAGACACGAAACTGCAACCGATAGCTGAATCGAAATCATGGTTTCCAGCATTTCTTGTGATGGGCTGTTCTCTTGTCGATTAACAAGGGTCAATATCGCGTCAGCGTTATATGTATTTTCCGGCTCAATTTTTATATTACCCGTCCTGTACAATGTAATAGCGTCGTTGCGCCTGTGAAAAACCGCTGTGTCGATGTCGTCGAAGAAATACTGACCCCCAACACAGATATAATGAGAAATAAGAGTTTCTTGAGGTTCATCGCACAATACCCTTTATAGCTTGGTGGGACATATGTGGAACACTTCTGTATTTCCTTCATATACTATTTGGAATCTATCTGGAATACATGAAGCTGGTGCTTCTATCTACTGGAAGACTTGTATAATGATGACACATGGAAGTTATATACGAACATTCACTGTAGATCGTGGTGGCAGCGCCTGACCTCTGTGGAACAGCTGATTCACCAGAGTATGGAGGCTACACAAATCTGTTCTGGCACAAATTGGTTATTATCTGACTTTCATCATGGATGAAGTGAGTATATTCAATATCACTATGTTGAATAATGTTTCTGAAGTAAAATGAACCAGAGTTTGATAATCAAGTGTTATATAAATAATTTCAATGGCAGTTTTTTCAAGTGTTTCTTATGTGGAACACTAACCTCAATGTGAATGGACTTCTTTCCCTAACCTCAAAATTCGTACTATAATTGAGCAAATATTATCGCAAAACTTCTTCATTTAGTAAACATATGTTAATTTTGCTGATATATTTATGCATAAAAATCAAGTAGTGTTTATACTCATTCATAAATGTAAGAAATAAGTACTATAGTGAATTGGTAGATGAAAACAGGTGCTAACTTGATGGTGTTTACTTTCTGAACTTGCGATTTTTCCTAATGTATTTTCTTTTAAAAATGCCATTGACTTATTATTAATTAATTGAGAATAGTATTCAGGCGAATATATTTCAAGAAATTTATACAAATTGCTTGCCTTCCAGAGATTGCGAGAAGAAGACATTTTGCACTACCTGCATGGCTTACAAGATGATCCAACTTCTTCTGATGTCGAAGGAGATGATTGGGACGATTCTGAAGATAACGAAATCCTATCAAGTGGCAATTCTTGCCTGTTGCATGCAAATGGTTCCGTTATGACATTGATGGCTATTCATCCAGGAAAAAAAGGGGAGTCAAATCTCAGTTTATGGTACGAAAAAAGCTTGGTCATGTAGGGGTTCCTGATGAAGTACGACTCCAAAATATGGGCAACCATGTTCCCAAGCAATCTGAGACAAGGAGGAGGTACAGAATCGGCAGCACAAAAGAAAAACAGAAGAAAAATGAAATATTATGCAAAGCCTGCAATGTACCCTTTTGGGCCAGCCCATGCTTTGCACATTTTCATAATCAGTATGATGCCTCACTATCAAGGACCACGTGTACTTTCAACTTTGCTACCCTATTACTAACAAGAAAAGGGCTTTGTAACTTTGCAATTGTATACTTTGTATTTCTTGTATAAGGGTATTTTATAGCAATGTTCCATCTGCTAGAATAATTTTGCTTCACATCCTTGTTTACAAATTGAAGTCAGTTTTATTTAATGGTACTTAGTATTTTGTGATTTTCTTTCTTATTTTACAGCATTTTTTACTGGTAATAAATTCATTTTGAAAGTATGATATGTTACATTGCTTATTTGAAAACTATTTCCAAAATATTTAGAACTCGTAAAATACAACCATGCCTACGTCACGTTTGGTGGGACATATGTGTCCCACTTCAAATATTTGTTCTTATTGACCATCCAAAATTTCGAAAATCATGTTTTGTCAAAAAGGACCTTCTAAGGAGCTAAAAACTGCAAAAAATATTTAATTACGCCTATCATAGAATTTTGAACTTTAAAGGGTTAAACCTTCAATGACAAAGACATACCAGCCAAAGACTTAAACTGAAATATTTCCCACAGCGGTTTTCACAGCCGTAACAACGAAACAACGATATATGCTTCGAGAAAATGACGTAGCCATGTCAGACTGGATACGGAAAAGATAGAATGAAAGATAACGTAAGCTCAAAAAGTATAACGTGCGTTATATTGTAATTGGCATACTCTGTTGGTAACTAGAGATGTTGTGATAATAATGGGTATTAACATGTTAAACTCAGAAAACACTCAACTCAAAATATTTTAGATAGTAACGTCCCTTTGTAATCCAACATTTATTCCGTCTCTTGAAAAGGCAATTAGAAACAGTGAGCTTTTGTTTCCTACATAGGGGAATATAACAGATATGCGAAGTTTTTGACAAAGCCCGCCATCACAATAATAAACGCAGCATTTCATTTCTGACATGTGGGAGATATTTCAAAACCTTTAACTTTGAACACCGTTTCTCACTTTGTTATATATGCCATTTGATTCTGTGAGAGCGCATAACTCATGTACTCCGTTCTCCGACCAAAAAAGCCTTTGCAGTTATTAGATTATTTAATTACTTCGTATCGTCCGGCTACTTTGTTGAATGGGCAACGTATTGGCCCTCGGGTTAGAGGGCCTCGGGCACAACTCCCTGCGTGTGGTTAATTCCTCAATCTCGGGGACGGGATGATTGTGTTCGCCTTAATAAACTGCTCTTTTTAATTACTTATGAAGCACACCATACTACCGAACAATACAGAAACAACCAGTGCTAAATACATTTTTCCACCTAGGATTGTTGTCAGGAAGGGCATATATTGCCGTAAAATTTGGCCCAATCCACATCAAGAGCTAACTCCAGTAAATTTTGGATTAAGGTAAGAAGGTGGAATTATTTTTCATCACTAAATAATGTTAAAAGTACTGGCAGTGTAAGATCTTAAAGTTGTGGTGATATGCATAACTCTCGACATGGGATCCCAGAAGGGGTGAATACTTTGGCTCGGAAAATATTTACAATGAGACTGACGCGGGATTGACCCTTGTTAATGAAAACCATAGAAGATTCTCGAAATGGCCTCATCTGAAGAAATTAAAAACTGAGGATCGAAAAGTCCCGACTGCACTTCACTCAGAAACCACCGCAGAACTCAACACGCGAAGGTTCGTCTGGACGCTTCAACGCATGCACAACAGTAAATTCGTAAGGATACAGATGCAGGTCCTTTTTGTTAATTTTTAACACGAAGATCCCTTAATTTCCACTTGCATAGATAAATGGCGTTGATATTTCGTCGAACATCGTTCCACTCGAGCAATTTTCTCTGGTGTTCAAACTCTTTTCGCATAGTTATGGTTTGTTTTTGTTATGCAATTGGCTTAACGTCGCACCGGCACAAATTGGTCTCATGTCGACGAAGTTACGGTTTGTATTCTCCACAGAGCCCGTTTAATACCATTCTGACACTAAGTTTCGGATTGCAGACTTTGCTGGAGTTTTTGCCAAAACAGTTCCAGTTTAAAACTCTTGAGAAAACAGTTCCGCACATGTTTTTCACGAATCGTGCTTCGCATAACACTCACACACCGACGTACTCGGGGCAGAGCATTGAGGAGATGTGCTCGCGCAGACGCAGATTGGTATATCGAAATCAAGGTTTCCAGCATTTCCTGTGATGGGCAGTTCCGCGTCAGTCCTATATATTTTCAGGACCAATCATATTTGACCGACTCTGTGTAATATGTAAACATATTATTTGTTCCTGATAGAAAATGATTAAGTAGAATGGAATTGAATCAAACAAGGTCAGTTATAATACTTGAATTAGCTTACTAGACGTCCTAAAATATACGTATCTGGAAGTTCTGGCAGGATAAATTTCAGGTATACAGGGACGTAAATCTGCCTGTTCTAACTTACTTTAATTAATTGAAATATTAAAACTTTATTCTGAGATATTCAGTACTTAATCTGAACTGTTGCGAAAGAATCTGAGCAGTAACGGTTTCTCCGAAACAACTTAGAATGTGACGACACAAGAATACTTTCTCGACAGGCGCTGCCTAAACCGTTAATAATATATCTACAAACTACATAGGTAAGCCTATCTACATTTAACAGCGCTTAATAACAATTTTTATATTTGTTAACAGTAGAAACTTGAAGAGCGAACCTGTGGCTGGGTTTAACACTGCCTAAACCGTTACGGATACCCTCAAGCTATGAATTTGAGAATTATCGAGTATAGAATTTCCGCGAATAAGTCAAAAAGACGCTTTATGTGCAAAGTATCCCTCAGCTCATCAGATACATTTCTCCACGTCTTAGCTCATGTGAACGAAATTAGCTTTCATATCTCTGTTTGAAAATAGCAATATTCTTCTTCTTATCATTTCTTTCTCCATTTTTTATAAGCGACACATGTTATGAATTAGTTATTTTTTACTGCCGGGTGTCCTTCTTCATCCCAATCCTATTTGGAGGGATCTGTTCACAGTTGAGTGTTTCTTGGTGGTTGGTAATGTGGCGTGTTTTATATGGATGAAGAGAAGCTCATTAATACAAACCCATCGATCCACTCCCTGAGCAAGAAAAATTTACCACAAGCAGTTAAAATTCTCGGCTCTGTTGGGAACTGAACCGACAAGCCTCTGAACGTAAGGTCAATGCACTCACCATTCCGGCAAGAAGAGAACTTTGTTTTAATGGAATAATGGAGATGGATACAACTAGAGACGTGGTATTAAGCTATTATCAATGAACTGCAAATAATCCAATTCCAAATTCTATATTTTGGAAGAGTTTATAAAAGGCAGCTTCGTCCAGTCCTTCCGCCCGTTCTACAGTGTCGATTTTGCGTCATGTTTTGTTTATTCTCTTAGGAATTACTTGCCGGTGAATAATCAGGCATTGATAGGTCTCTAATTCAACCAATTTTGAATAACCCTAAAATAAAATCATTAAATGATCACTCCAATAATTATTGTAGGCGAAGGCTTACCCTAGCCCGAAATACATTCTGTACTTGGCAGGTTTCACACATTTTGGAGCAATAGCTTTACTTACAGATATCGGCGAAGCGAAGCAATTAAATATGACTGCGACTATAGACACACGTTTTAATTCCAACCAAACTTGGTACACGTTTGACTTTAATACCATCTGAAGAGAAATGCCATAGGAGTAAGAATACCTCCTAGTAGTGGAGTGGTGAGGAATGACATCTAAGAATAATCTAAAACTGCCTATACTAGTGTTAAATCCATTCTTTACTGGGATGGGTAGTGATACTCCGGATGACATTTTTTGCTACTGGCTTTCGTCGCAGCGACACAGATAGGTCTTATGGCGACGAAGGGATAGGAAACGACCGTGGCCTTAATTAAGGTACAGCCCAAGCATTTGCCTAGTGTGAAAATGGGAAACCAAGGAAGACCATCTTCAGGGCTGCCGACAGTGGGATTCCAACCCACTATCTCCCGGATACAAACTCACAGCTGCGCGCCCCTAACCGCACGGCCAACTCGCCCAGTCCGGAGGACATTTAAGTCCAAGTTCAGCCTCCATGGGAATGGGGGGTGGTGAAGAAGGGGTGAGAATGAAAATGTCCGAAATGACCAAGGTTAGTGCTGAATTCACAGATTTCAGGTTCGCTAAGCTGATTGGTGACAATTGGAATCGTGTACATCATATCTATATAGGACGAGTAAGTACACACAGTTACCATTTATTTTTATTATTTGATGATGGCCAACGGCCGTAGCCGTGTTGAAACATCGGATCCCGTGAGATCTCCGAAGTTAAGCAACATTGGGCGTGGTCAGGAGTTGGATGGGTTGCCACGCGCTGTTGGTGGGGGTAAGGGAATGGAGGAGCGGAAAGGAACTGTCCACCCTACCGCACGTAAACTCCGGCTCAGGAACACCTCTGCGGAGGTTCGGACCTGCCTTCGGGCAGAATAACCCTTACCTACCTATTTGATGATGATGATGATGATGATGATGCTTGTTGTTTAAAGGGGCCTAACATCGAGGTCACCGACCCTGTCATTTGAAATGATCAGATTATATGAGCTGCCACAAGAACAAAGTTCCACGCAAAACAAAATAATGTAAAATAAAAAATGTAACACAACGCAACAATAAGTTTAAAGTTACAAAACATTTCTTTTAAACTGAGTGAGTGTCTGCACGGTTTGGGTCACGAAACTGTCAGTTTGCATAGTAGGTTCGAATCCTACTGTCGGCAGCTCTGAAGGTGGTTTACATTGGATTCCTATTTTCACATCAGGAAAATGCTGGGGTTGTACCTCAGTTAAGGCCACTGTCATTTCCTTTCCACTCCTAGCCCTTTCCAATCCCGTTGTCGCCATTAGGCCTATCTGTGTCGGTGCGACGTAAAGCAATTCAATGAGCGATGCAGTAAATTTATCTACAACAATTCACTTCACATATAATTAATAGGTAATACAAATCCTAAAGGTAAACTTTCAAAATAGTATCCAGGCAGGGCATGGAGCAATTTTATATCCCAAGACACATTACCTGCCCTATTTATAATACATGTTGCGGATTATCACGGGTCCTCTAGTCATTAAAAAATAAACCACCCGGAAGAAAACGAGAGTAGTTGCGTTGTTTTAACACAAGTCAGCACTACGAGTAATAACACCTGCAAAATTTCATCTAACTTGCGAACAAGCAACGTTTACTAAAAGCTTTCTAAAGTCCGTGTCACTGAAAAACGTAAAACTGATATACCTCTGTGTTCCAATTCATAACTTTTTACGAAACTCAAACGACACGATCGTTTGGATTCGGATAAGCTAGTAAATATTATAAAATTAAGTCCGCGGTAGGCGTGTGTCTGTTGTTTGTGCCACTAATCTCAAGATTTAAAGAACATACGTTTGTGGTTTTCAACGCTGTATAGAGCACTTTTTGAGGAAGGTTGAAGTGTTTGAAGCATTAATCAATATCTAAAGACAGCTGAGGAGTGGTGGTTCTTAGTGAAGGAACTCAAAGAATGAACAGCCATCGAAGCACTTTCTTGGCTTACGTTGCCTAAACGGTAAATAATGGACCCCAAGTGTCCGCTGAAGAACTCTTCACTTTATGAAGATCTACAAGAAGCCCTCAACTTCATATACCTAACCGTAAAAGGTAGTCTTCAGTAAGCTTTTATGTGACAGTTTGCAGTAAAAAATGAAGCTGGAAATATGAAAGCATTTATTGAGATTAATAAGGTATTATTGACCAAAGTAAGTTAATCTTC
Source organism: Anabrus simplex (assembly GCF_040414725.1). Classification (NCBI taxonomy): domain Eukaryota; kingdom Metazoa; phylum Arthropoda; class Insecta; order Orthoptera; family Tettigoniidae; genus Anabrus; species Anabrus simplex. The sequence continues at coordinate 806,202,124 of NC_090265.1, forward strand.
ACCGCAAAAATACTTAACATGATACAAATACCCTTGGTGGTAGGCAGTTTTCATCTGTGGTTGTGGAGTTAATGTAGTTTTGGTAAAATAATAGGAATGATTTAAATATCGCTTGCGGAAGGAGGAGGGAAATTAGATGAAGGTGGTCACAGGGGCCTAACCGAAACGTGTAACGGTATATCAGAAAGTACTAATACTGATTCTTTTGTTGTGGGCATCCTTTCTGCCTTCAGACCAAATTGTTCCCGCCTTCTTCTTTAGTCTTTCCTCTTGGTCTACTTGCCTTTTGTGAATTTTAACGCCAATCCATTCCATTATATCAGTTTTGGCTTTCCTCCTGTTTTCATAGAATTCGATTATTTGTTTCGTACGTGTGTCCGGATGGATTATTTCAATGTGTCCATATGATCTTAAACAGCGTTTTCTAATCTCACTGTGCAGTCGTCTTGGAGACAGTAAAGAGTGCGGATGTGCTGAGTAGTGCGCGGAGCAGCGGAACAATGGGTATCACGTTGACTCAATACAGGATAGCGATTGGGAGATGGAACGCCATAAAGGGAAGCAAAATGGAGACAAGAATGGAGCGAAAAGGTGAAAATAGAAGGGTGGTGGCTACTCTACTGGTGGCGGCGGTGGTGATGGAGTTATTGATAATAGGAGGGGTGGAAATTAATCCTGGCCCAGGACCAGTGGGTTCCATTGGATGGGAAGAATTGGAAGCAATAAGAGAGATGATAAGAGAGGCTTGCCAGACAGAACAAATAAAGGAAATGTTTAGAGAGCTATCCATGGACTTTATGAACCTAAAGTCGAGTATTAAGGAAGACGTAAAGAAGATACTAGAAGAAGAAGGATGTAATAAAGATGAGTTGGACGTGTTGAAACAGAAAGTAAGAAGTTTGGAGCGAGACCTGAGAGATACTAAGATACTAGTAGAGAAGAGTGTGCAAGATAGTGTGAGTAAAAATATTTTCATATATGGTGTTCAAGAAGAAGAAAAAGAAAAAAAAGTGGAACCAGTATACAAAGTGGTGAAAGTGATACAGAATAGAATGAAAATCAATTTTAGCGAAGTAGATATAGACGATGTGCATCGTGTGGATAAAGTGAAGGGCAAAAGGCCAATCAGAGTGAAATTATTATCCACCCTGATGGCTGACATTGTGATAAGGAACTCGAGTAATTTAAAAGGGGAGAAAGTGTGGATACGAAGGGAGATGAACAGAGAAAACATCGAGAAGAACAAGTTCCTAAATAGACACTTAAAAGACGCAAAAAAGCAAGGCCTCAAAGCATATATCAGATGACAACAATTGGTGGTCGGAGATGGAAGATGGAATCGTATATGGGGAGTAAACCAGCTAAAAAACTTGATGAGGATCACTTACAACAACAGAAGGAGCCCGGGACGGCAGAGGGAACAGCAAGGAAGGTCACGAGGAAAAGTGGTAGTGACGTAGTGGAGTGTGATATTACGGAAGTGAGTGAAGTCAACAGCATATCAGGTGCAGAAAGCAGAGAGCTGCTGACCAGCAGAGCCAGCAAACAGATGGTCGGGACTGCGGAGACCTTGAAGAGTCAGCGAAGCGTAGAGACACAGGAAGCAAGTAATGTGTCACATGTGGTGCTGAGTGGAATGAAAAGTGTAATTGTAGACAATAGGAGCCAGGGTAAGGATACATCCTCACCGAATAAAAGGAATACAGGGAACAAAATAGAGAGACGACAGGTATTAAGTAAGGAAAGATCATTAAGTGTGAAGGATTTATGGGGAAAGAAAAAAGGCGTAGGCCCGGAGAAAGGGAAGGAGGACGAGAGGAATGAAAAAGTGGTTAGAAATGGAGAAGACTTACAAGAAAGAGTGACAAGGAGTAGGGGTGGAAGTGGAGAAGTACAGAAGCAGAGAGGGGGGGGGGAATAACTAGAGATGACAATAGGGTTGTGGAATATCGAAGGGTTGATGGGAAAACTAGGATATAAAGAAATAGAAGAATTAGTCAACGAGTTTGAGATCATTGCCCTGGTAGAGACTTGGTTAGGGAAATACATTGAAATCAAATGGGATGGGTATAGAGTAGTTAACGTCACTAAGAAAAAAATAGGGAGGATGGGAAGGAATCCGGGAGGGATAACTGTCTTAAAAAAAGAGATAGTAGGGAGAGTAGAGAGAATCCAGAAATTACTAGAAGAAGTGGTGTGGTTTAGAGTTAAAATGGGAAGAGAAGAGGAGTCAATTTGTATAGCTCTCTTGTACAACCATCCTAAGGATTCAGTTTATGCGAATAAGAATTTTTTTGAAGATTTGACTGAAGAAATAAATAAAATTAAAGGTACATATGTAGAAGATGGAATGATACTAATAGCAGATTGGAATGCAAAAGTGAGCAATAGGGTACCGAATTATGGGAGGGAGGATACTGAAGTGAGAGGATACAGAAGAAACAGTAAGGACAAAGAGATGAATAGTAATGGAGTAAAGTTGCTAGAATTATGTTGTATAGAAAAATTATATATTTTAAATGGTTGGATGAAGGGAGACAGTACGGGAGAATTGACATTCATTACATCGAAGGGAGGGAGTGTGGTAGATATAGGAGTAAGCTCGGAAACAGCTTTAAGGAAAATAATAAATTTTGAGGTGGTAGAATGTGGGTCAACTGATCACATGCCCATTAAGATAAAATTAAGAGAGGAAAATGGCGAAGTAAAGAGAGGGTTAAGAAAAAGCATGAGGCATAAAGAGAGATGGAAGTTTATTTGGAATGAAACTACTATTGAGAAATTGAGATTGGAGCTAAGGAAGAGGGGAGATAGTATAAGAGTAGAAGCAGAAAGAAGGCTGGAAGAAGAGGACATAGACAAAGCTTTAAAAATAATAGAGCGCCCAGTATGGGAGGTGGGAAATAAAGTGAAGATAAGAGAGGAGGGAGACAGAAAAAGATACACGGGATGGTTCGATGAAGATTGTCAGAGGGAAACGTGCGATAATTATGTCAGCACTAGCAAAATTTAAGAAAGGAGGGAAACAAGAAAAAAGAGAGGAATATTGTAAATTAAGAAGAGAATACAAGAAGCTACTCAATGAGAAAAAGAAATGCTGGAGAGAGACGGAAGCAGAAAGAGTGAACAGATATTGCAAAGAGAAAAGATTTGAGAGGATATGGGAAACCATAAACAAACTTAAGAGAACTAGGCCACGGGGAAGGGAACAAGCATAGAAGAAAACGAGTGGGTAGGGTATTTTGCAGGTCTTTTGAGAGTGAAAGGAGACTGGCATGGGGAAGAAAGTAGGACATTTATACAAAGAGATTTGCAAATAGGAGTACAGTTATTAGATGGAGAAATGACAATTCAAGAAGTAACCAGTGTGTTAAGTAAATTAAAAACAAAAGTAGCGGGTGGGGCAAATGGTATTAATAATAGAGTATGGAAGGAAGTAGGGACAAACGAATCGATGTTGAAGGTGATGGTTAAATTTTTCAACAAGGTATGGAAATCGGCGAGATTTCCTAGTGAATGGAGAAAAGGAGTATTATGTCCCATTTACAAGAATAGAGGGATTCGATGTGATCCTAATAATTACAGAGGGATAACACTCCTGGATTCGTTATCGAAGGTATACACAGGAATTTTAACCAATAGGATTTTAAATTGGGCAGAGAAGTATGGACGGATTTCGGAGTATCAAACTGGGTTCAGAAAAGAGAGAACTTCTGTGGATAATATATGGATTTTGGATACCCTAATTACGAAATATGTCAGGATAGCAGGGATGAGATTATATGTAGCAGCAATAGATTTGGAGAAAGCCTTCGATACAGTGAACAGGGAGGCGTTGTTTACTAGGCTAAGGGATATTGGGTTATCAACGAAAATGAGAATGGCAATAGAAGGAATATACGAGGAAGTAATGGTGACGATTAAAAGGGAGTGAACTGAGTAAGTGTACTGAATCCAAGAGGGGTGTAAGACAAGGCTGTAAACTGTCACCGATATTATTTTTATTGTTTATAAACGATATACTAGATGGTCATAAAGGAGAGGGTTTGGCAATGTCCTTGGATAAGCAAACGGGAAATACCGGGACTGTTATTTGCGGATGATTGATTGATTTTGGCACTAACAGCACGGGGGTTGAAAAAGGGCTAGAAGAGGTGGTGCAATATACAAAAAGATGGGCACTTAGAATAAATGTACAGAAGACACAAATAATGGTACGCAGGAAAGGGATAGATAAGAAAGAAAATAAATTTTGGATAGTAGAACAAGAAGAAATCAGACCAGAAAACAAAATTCAGTATTTAGGAGTGAAAATTAGTAGCAACGGAACATGGAAGGAACAGATCAAAACAGCTGAATTAAAAGGGAGAGGAGCATTGGCTATAGTGGGGGTATTAGAAAATAAATTCCCGGATATTAAATACAAAATTCAATGAATGGTGTTTCAATCAATGGTTAAAGGAAAAATGTTATATGGAGTAGAAGTGTGGGGATTGGAGGAGAATAGAAATGAATTAAACCGGGTTGTGGCTAAATTTAGTAAGATTATGATGGGGGTTCCAAACTGTACAGCCAATGTAGGGACTAGGTTAGTATGTAAAGAATCGATAGATATCACTATAGCAAAGAAGGTAATGAAGTATTGGATGAGATTGGAAGAAGGAAAAGGAGGAAATTTATTACAAGAGGTGTATAGGTTCCAGAAAAGTATGGAGAGCGAAGAGTACTGGGTGAATAAGTGCAAGAACAAGTTACGAAGGTTAGGATTAGAAGAATGGTGGGTAAGATGGGGAGAGAGGAAAGATTGGGTATTGAATAAAGTAACAAAGAGAGTGGCTGATATAGAAAGACAGACTTTAATTATGGAATGTAGGGAAAGAGACTCATTATCAGTTTTAAACAAATTAGTAGAAACTACGAACCCAAGAACCGAATTTGAGGGTAGGAGGAGAAAAAGAGGATTATACTGGTGGGTTTTGGGAATTCCAAAAAAATTTAGGATGGATAAGTCGAGAAAACAAGGATAGATGTATCTTATGTGGAGAGGGATGATCGGATATGCATATTTTTTCTAAATGTAGCGAATTAGAAGAGATGAAAAGGAAAGTGTTGAATAAGAAAGAGATAGAAAAAGTAGAAATAGGTCATAAGATGACGACGTGGCTATGTAGAGAATGGGAAAGAGAAACAAACATATCAAAATATTTAAATTTGGTTAGAGCCAGGTTTGCAAAAAAATTAAGTAAACAATAGAAAGGTGTTATGTTCCAGATAATGATTGTCAAAAGGAAAAGATTGTAGTATAGTGTTGGAAATATGAATAATGTAGGATATTTAGGCTACGCGACGCAAATATATATATATATATATATATGTTATGATGAATAATTTTAGGACAAAGAGTTGAAAATAAGAAAGAAGTGTGCTAACTATAATAGATATGTATAGAAATGTGTAATAGAGAATGGTTTTATCAGACTAAGTGATGTAAATATGAGGAAAGAATTATGGCGTGTAAGAGAAATAGTTGATTTGTGGACAAGTTTGGTGAAAAAAAGTGAAATAGATTATCATTAGATCATCATAGTGAATAGAAAAATTAAGAGGATAAACAGGTACATCGAGATTGGTAATTTCAAGAAATATGTAATCAATTAGTGGTAAAAAAATAAGAGATATAAATAGGATGAAAGAGCGGTGAGGATTAAGGAAACTCTAAAAGTGTTGACAGTCCAGTGTTGCCCAATGGTGTATAGAAAACAAACTCTAAGACATAGTGTTGTCAATATAGTGGTTAAGTTATTATAAGGTAGATGAATAGGTGTAAGTGAAGAAGAGAGACGAAAAGTTGTGAATTAGAGAGGGAGTGGGGAATATAAGGAGAAGGATGGGGTAAGACCGACCCATCCTAAAGTGAGATAAACAAACATGTCCGTACATAAAGAAAATGGAGGTTCAAGATGGGAGAGGCAATGTGTAACAAGACGACCAGATTACATTAGTAGGCGGGACAATAGATAAGAACGTGACGAATCGCTGGACGGTCCGGTTTCCACGTCGGCGATTCGTCACACAAAGAAGAGGAGGGAAACACATTGTCATAGAGGTTTAGGTGGGGACGATATCTGACCCACGGGTGTGGCTGAGAGCGGTATGACGGCAGGAAGGCGTTCCCTCATCACCAAGGATACCGCGATCAGCCAGGTGTGCCTTTTCTTTTTGTTAGGTAGTTGTAGAGAGTAGAAATTTAAGTTTTAGTGAAGCGAGGTGTAGTTGATGGTCTGGAGATCCGCCTCAGCAGCATCTTCAAATTGGTTTAAGTGTGTTTTTTTTTTTTTTTTTAGTTTTTTGCCTTTTTTCTCTCTGCTTTGTTTTGTTGAAAGATAGAATAGATTTTGTTGGTTTATGTAGCCTAGTTGGTGCCCTAACATGTGGACAGGTCATCCGCCCTTGTTAGGAGCATCGTAGTAGATTTAGTAAGTGTGTTTTTGTGTTTTTCTTTTCTTTTTTCTTTGTTTTGTTGAAAAGTAGAATAGATTTTGTTTGTGTATGTAGCCTAGTGGGTGCCCTAACATGTGGACAGGACATCCGCCCTTGTTAGCAGCATTGTAGTAGATTTAGTGAGGTAGTTAGGTAGTTTTAGGAGAGTTATAATAGATAGTATATGTTTGTATGTTTGCCTTTGTTGTCTTTATTGCCTGTAAACCGAAGGTGTAAACTAGGGTGGGCAATAAAGAAATGTTTAATACTTTAATGTCACTGTGACTATTCGCGCATTTTTTATTTCCTGTCTGCCTCCGAGTCGGTATTGACCGTTGGCGAGTTCTGGGCCTAGAATTTTTCTTATGATTTTGCGTTCCATTTTCTCAATGTTTTCGTGTCTGCTGTTCAAAATTAGCGTTTCTGATCCATAAAGACATTCTACTTTAATGAATATATTGTAATATCTTACTTTGTGTGCTTGGAGGTGCACTTTTTGTTGTAGATATTTTTGAGTTAGTCGGTATGCACCTTCCATCTTTTGGCATGCAATTTCATCGACTTTGGTTACGAGTCCATTTGCCTGAATTGTTTCACCAATATATTTAAATTGTGATACTCATTTAATTTTGCCATACCCTGTCTCCATGAGTTTTGGTGCTTGTTTCTTGCAGGTCATATATTCTATCATTTCAAAAGATATCTGGGGGCCGACATTCCCGAAGATTCTTTCAGGAGTTTAGTCTGATTTTGAGCTGTTGAAATGTCTCGGGTTAGTACTGCTAGGTCTTCTGCAAATCCTAAGCACTCTATTGCTACTTTTCCTTTCCCTAAAGTGATTGCTTGGTGTCCGACTGGTTGGCTGAATGGTCGGTTCAGAGGGTCCTGGGTTCGATTTCCGGCCGGGTCGGGATTTTAATCGCTTCTGATTAATTCTTCTGGCTCGGGAACTGGGCGTATGTGTCCGTCCCAACACTCTCGTCATCATATTCAGACAACATACCACACCACCAATCACCACAGAAACACGCAATAGTGATTACATCTCTTCATATAGAGTTGGCGTCAGGAAGGGCATCCGTCCGTAAAACAGGACCAAATCCACATGTGCTAGGCAGTTAGCACCCGGGACCTCACAGGTGTGGAAAAGCGGTAAAAAAAATAAGAATAAGAAGAATAAGAAATAGAACTTTTTCAAGGACGCAGTTGCAGGGTAAAGGAGGGTATTATTATTATTATTATTATTATTATTATTATTATTATTATTATTATTATTATTATTATAGCCTACCTCAACTCTCCAATCCTTTGGAGTAAGAAAGATATCTATAATATACTCCTATTAAGAAGTTCCCTACTAGTGTACCGCACTTCTTCAATAATTTCCATTTCTTTATTTCTCCCTGGTAGAGTTCAGCAGACTTGTAGAATATATGTCATCCTTTCCCTGAGGAGGGGTGAGAAGAACTCTGAAATACTCTCGATGCCAACTTGGAACAACTTTGCTTTGGCAAGAACTGAACCACATAATTTGAATAGAGTTTTACCGAGGTCTCATTCCATATTCAATATTAATATTTATACCAACGACTTTACGCGTATAACATTAGCCACAAGTTCACAGATCACAGAACGTTAGAAAGCGAGGAACTGTTTCCAATACACCAATATTATCTTTATGAAAAGAGTAAAATTACCTCCGTAATAAATAAATAAATAAATAGATAAATAAATAAATAAATAAATAAATAAATAAATAAATAAATAAATAAATAAATAAATAAATAAATAAATAAATAAATACTACCCTGTAGATTTACATTACTCTTGTATACAGTCGCCAGCCCCGCGCTGTAGGGGAAGCGTGCTTGCTTTTTTCCCGGAGGCCCCAGGTTCAATTTTCTGCAAGGTCAGGTATTTTACCTCGTTCTGAGGGCTGGTTCGAGCTCCACTCATCCTACGTGATTACAGTAAGGAGCTGTCTGAGGGTGAGATGGCGGTTTCGGCCCATAAAGCCAATAATAACGGCCATAGGGATTCGTCGCGCTCACCATATAACACCTCGTAATCTGCAGACTTCGGGCTGAGCAGTGGTCGCTTGGTAGGCCAAGGCCCTTCGAGGCTGTTGCGCCAAGGGGTTTAGTTTGTATATAGTCACGGCACTTCAGGTTTTACGTGGATCTCAACCACATTCTCCTGGTAAAACATGTCCACGGTATCCCCTGCCTGCCGTAACAGGCGACTGAAAGAGGACCCCAGGGGCTCTCAACTTGGGAGCATAGGTAGGTGACCACGGGTCCTTAGCTGATTCTGGATAACTTCCATTATCTGAATTAGGCTCCTCATTTCGTACTTTCCTGTGTGACCTCCGCTGGTCAACTCTTGTTCTCTTTCGATCCCAACACTTATGAGACCTAGGGACACTTTCATTTTCACATTCTTCGCGGCCGTTTCTTTTCTTTGTCCGACCCATTCATTCGGACTGCTACCATGTTTCCGCTAATATAAACAGGGAATGGTTGCGTACTCCCTCTTGAAACAGTAAAGACTACCACCTCCAAACCGAACCAAAGGTCCATGACATTTTATTTCAAAAATCCTACGCGCATTGGCCGGTATTGGTAAGAATTCAGTGACTATACCACTCAGATATAATGTTTAGAAATGCTCCTACGGGCCGTCAGACCTAACAGATGGTTATGTAGGGTGTTTCTAAAAATACACATCATAATTTCAGGGATGGATTCCTCACATATAGGGAAGTACAAATGTTTATATGAACACGGTTCCGAAAATGCGTACTTTCTTGGCCTCTACTATCATCTGAACTCAGCTCGTTGGACTTCTTCTATGTATGAGTTTAAACAAAGTTTTTCGTATTCGCGACTGTTATGGAGGATGAAGCAACACTCACGGCAGAATCTTAAGGTCTTCTAAGCAGTATTTATAACACCGGGCATATTCGAGTGTGTTCGTAACTCTATGCGACGTCGAGCATAAGCCTGAAGTATGGCAAGAGACGGCATTTTGAACACTTCTTGTAAGGTAATGACCGGAGTACATCAACACATGCAAGATAACGCACAACACACAAGGTTTTAGCCCATGACGGAGTCTGATATCTCGAAAAGTACGTGTTTCTCTACCCATGTTTATATAGACTTGATTCATATTTGAGGAAACGAACCCTGAAATTATGCAGTGTATTTTTGGAATATCCTGTATTTACTTGTCGAATGCTTCCCTCATTTGAGAACCGTTTGCAACTTCATACGCATATTTTTACAAACTGTTTACATTTTGTCGGCTAAGTGGCTCAGACTATTAAACACCGGCTTTCTGAGCCCAAGTTGGCGGGTTCGATTCCGGCTCAGTCTTGCGGAATTTAAAGGTGTTTGAATACACCAGCGTCAAGTTGGTAGATTTATCGGCAAGAGACAAAATTCTGTCATTTCGTAGTCTCCGAAAACCGTAATTAGTGGGACGTAATACCAGGAATAATAATAATAATGTTAATTGTAATAATGACAATATATAAATGTCTTTGTAATCAAGTGCTTTTCCTGTATTCAGCCGAATATATTGTCGTTGTGCCTAGAAGAACCGTTATGTGATAATATTTCAGCTTAGACTTTTCACCAGAAAGGTTCTGTCATCCAAGGTTCAGTATTGTATGAGCTATGTATTACCTACGAATTTACATTCCAAGTGTTACATGTGCTGCGGGTCAGTATTTCTCCCCTCAACATTGTCACATGACGGTATTTGGAGGTGCAACGACGGCACCTTGTGCTCAGAAAATCTACAAATAAATAAGAAGAAGAGATTTGAAAACTTTGATGCTTTCCAACTTTATTACAATACTGAACAGCGCCTTTATCAACGACTGAATTGCAAGTCTTCAGTAACATTCTTTAATATAAAGTAGCTTGTCCTGACTGACTGACTGACTGACTGACTGACTGACTGACTGATTCATCATCGCCGAGCCAAAACTACTGGACATAATGAAACGAAATTTTGGGGACACATTTATATTAAGATGAAGGTGCTCGCTAAGGGAGGATTTTTGGATATTCCGTCGCTAAGGGGGAGAAAAGGGTTATGAAATTTTAAAATGAGTGAGTCTATATCTCAAAACTTTAAAAGTTTACAAATGTGAAAATTGGTATTTAGAATCTTCTTTAAAAATATGGAAACACGTATTTTTTTGTTTTCAGAAAATTCCAATAGGACGGGTGAAAAAGGGCGAAAAATGGTTGAATGCCTTTAATCAGGATATCGGTACTTATAACTCAGAAACTGAAGATATTACAGACCTGAAAATTGGTACTTTTGATCTCTTTTAAAAATAAAGAAACACATATTTTTTATTTTTGGAAAATCAAATTAGTGGAAGGGTGAAAAGGGGGGTGAATTTTTAAAATGTGCGTATCTATATCTCAAAACTTGGAAAGTTTACAAATGTAAAAATTGGTATTTAGAATCTTCATTAAAAATAAAGAAACACGTATTTTTTTGTTTTCGGAAAATCCCAATAGGAGGGGTGGAAAGGGGTGAAAAAGGGGTTGAATGCATTTAATGAGGATACTTATATCTCAGAAACTGAAGATATTACAGACCTGAAAATTGGTGTTTGGGATCTCCTTTAAATATAAACAAACACGTATTTTTTTGTTCTGGAAACTCTAATTAATGGGGGGTGAAAAGGGAGTGAATTTTTAAAATGAGTGTATCTCACAAAACTTTTAAAGTTTATAGATGAAAAAATTGGTATTTAGAATCTTCTTTAAAAACGAAGAAACATGATTTTTTGTTTTCGGAAAATCCCAATAGGAGGGGTGAAAAAGGGGTTGAATGCCTTTAATGAGGATACTTAAATCTCAGAGACTGAAGATATTACAGACCTGAACATTGGTATTTGGGATCTCCTTAAAAATAAAGAAACATTCTTTTTTTTTGCTTTTGGAAAGTCCAAATAGTGGGTGGGGGTGAAAAGGGGGGGATTTTTAAAATGAGTGTATCTATGTCTCAAAACTTTAAAAGTTTGCACATATAAAAATTGATATTTAGAATCTCCTTTAAAAACAAAGGAACAAGTATTTTTTGTATTCTGTAAATCCGAGTAGGAGGGGTGTAAAAGGGTGAATAATGGCTTGAATGCCTATAATGAGGATACATGTATCTCAGAAACTGAAGATATTACAAAACTGAAAATTTGTATATGGGATCTCCTTTAAAAATGAAGAAACACGTATTTTTTTGTTTTTGGAAAATCCAATAAATGGCGGTTAAACAGGAGTGACATATTGGGGTGAATTTTTTGAAAGACTATATCTACACAATATATCTGAGAAATTTAGAATGTTACAGACGTAAAAACTGGTATTTGGAATCTCCTGTAAATGTAAAGAAATATAGGTGATTTGTTTTTGGAAACTCCTCTTAGGGGAAATAAAAAGGGGGTGAAATTTTAAAATGAGAATTTCTATAGTATATCTCAAAAACTTAACATGTCACAGAAGTGATAAATGGTACTTTTAAAATGTGTATTTTTAGTTTTCGGAAATACCACTTGGGATGGAAGGGGGGGGGGGTAAAAGTGACTGAAAATGTTGAATTATTTTAATTAGGCTAAAGTTATCTCAAAAATGAAGATGTTGCAGACTTGAATGATATTTGGAATCTGCTTTAAAAGTAAAGAAACACGTATTCTCGGAAAATCCGATGAATGGGTAGGGGGGAGGGGGTGGTGAAAGAATTGAAAAATTAATTGACTTAATTGTATGAGAGTACTTACATCTAATAAAAACTGACGTTTTTAGGGCCTACAGATGTAAAAATTGGTATTTGGATCTCCTTTAAAAACAAGAAAAGCCCGTTTGGGGGGGGGGGGTGGAATCATCTCGGGGGCGGAAATGAAAAGGAGTTGAATGCCTTTCACGAGGACACATAAATCAAGAACTGAAAAAGTTACAGTCGTGATAATTGGTATTTAGAAGATCCTTTACTATTAAAGAAACAAGTATTTTTTGCCGGGACTTTCACTTATGGGGAGGTTGGGTGGGGGGGGGGGAGTGTGAAAGTGAAAAAAGTGAATTATTTTAATCTCACAACTGAAGGTAATAGACGTGAATATCGGTGTTTGCAATCTCTTTTAAACATAAAGAAACACGCCTTCCTTTAATTTTTTTTTTTGGGGGGGAAATAAACTTAACGGCGGTGGGGTGTAAAAGGAGGTGAGACCAATTGATTTAACTCTTCATAATGTACTTACAAGGAGCCTCCGTTGCTCAGGCGGCAGCGCGCCGGCCTCTCACAGCAGGGTTCCGTGGTTCAAATCCCTGTCATTCCATGTGACATTCGTGCTGGACAAAACGGAGGCGGGACAGGTTTTTCTCTGGATACTCCGGTTATCCCCGTCATCATTCATTCCAGCAACACTGTCCAATATTTCATTTCATTTGTCATTCACCGATCATTGCCCCATAGGAGTGCTTCGGCAGCCGGCACAATTCCTATTGTCGCCGCTAGATGGGGATTTATTCATTCCATTCCTGACCCTGTCGAATGACTGGAAACAGGCTGTAGATATTTTATGTACTTATTCTAATCATAAACCGATCATTGTTAATCTTTCCTGGTTTCGTTTTCAAGAGCCATCTTTTCCTTCGGAGAACGTTCTTAGATTACAGTAGATTCTCCTGGCATATAAATAACAATTTAAACACATTTGAAATAAACGACAGGAATGAGATTGAATATTCAATTTTTCACCTCTATAATAAGTTCAATAATGCACGGAAGTATGTCATTCGTATGGCCAGAAATCCCGCACACTTGCCTACGCGCGACAATGGTGCTGGTCACATTCTCAACAATGACATTGGCAGCAGATGTAATTTACCGCCAAGTAGCGCTCTTGCATCTTGCCGTGGGGTCCAGAACAGTTATAATAATAATAATAATAATAATAATAATAATAATAATAATAATAATAATAATAATAATAATAATAATAATAATAATAATAATAATAATAATAATAATAATAATAATAATATTCTGGACCGTCGTCAAATGTGCGGACCGCACTGGAAACGGATCCTGGACGGGTAATGACTAAGAATTCAGTCCGGCCGCGGGTTCAGTATCGCCAAAGCACCCAATACGACACCACGCTGGATCTCCTGAAGGATTTGATCCATATTAAAAATGCTTATAGGAAAAGATGGCAAAGATTTAGGGACCGAACTGACTGCGTGGGATACCTGGATATAGCCCGGGAAGTACGAAATCGATTGCTGGAAAGAAATATTGAAAAATGGGAGGAAACTTGCCGTAATCTATTAGAAAACGAGTCAGATCACGAATTTTGGCGGATTATATATAAAACAATAAGCATTCAATTCTAAATTTCAGTATAATACCGTAGCGAAGCACGGGTATCTTGCTAGTTCTTTAATAAATCTATTCACTTCCACTGAGAATAATATCCAGGTCATTGGAGAGAACAGGCGTTTCTATGCTCATTTATGCAGTGCGCGCTTATGTCTACCAAATACCATTAGTTCAAAAGTAGGAAGGAGAATGTTCTTCAATGTACAGCGAACGTCAGTCAACTGTCCATTACGTGACAGCCGTTCTCTGTCCATTACGTAAGAGCTGTCGTATTTTCGATCTGAAGAAACGTGTACCTAACGTTATAGATACAGAGAATCCATCAAACTCATTCTGAACACAAAATTACATAAGTGTATTTTCAAGTAAATTAAAAAATATTTCATATGGTGGATTCAAACTGATTCACCGTAATATCCTCAAGATCACTGACGTTAAAAAAAATCGTTCTCCAGTTTCATTTGTACTTATGAAGATGTATTTACTTATTTATGTCAGAAACATATACATATAGGCCTAAGGTACAGTTCAAGTATTATATTATTTGTGACCAGAACAAGGCATAAGGACAATCGCTTGAAGTTGTAGGACTTAGTCTTCGGAAACGGCGCTCCTCCCATGGTAAACTCTTCGTGAATTGTTTAAGAGTTGGAAAGGCAAACACACTATACTGTACATCTCAGCTCCTAATGGAAGGACACTTAATATAGTTTATACGAAAGTTCTGAAAGGAGGAATTATTTTTTTATAATATGGTCTTTTATAATATTTTAATGTTCTATCTTAAGCATAGAAAGTAACAATACATTTAAACATAATATAATTCATACAATGTATGTAAAAATTATTTAAGTAATAATTTATTGCAGCCAATGGCCATACACACAATAATTCACAATGATTGGAATTTAATTACCTATGTGTATGTAAAAATTATCCGTGTTAATATATATAGGCCTAATATCCGTGTTAATATATATAGGCCTAATGATATTTTTCTTTTAAATAAGTGGTTTAAATACATCTAACGGTTGAATTATCAAACGCTGGCGATGCTGCTGGTACATGCTAGTTATTATTACACAAATGATCTTGTGCGACGTAATGCATATAACTAGTTTATAGAGAGGAAGAAATCAAATAGGGTGGTGTAAAAGCGTCAAAAGGTAAAAAGAGCTGAAGCAACTTTTAAAATCAATCAATCAATCAATCAATCAATCAATCAATCAATCAATCAATCAATCAATCAATCAATCAATCAATCAATCAATCAATCAATCAATCAATCAATCAATCAATCAATCAATCAATCAATCAATCAATCAATCAATCAATCAATCAATCAATCAATCAATCAATCAATCGTTAAGGCGTTGAAGTCTATATGGTCTGACATCGAGATTAGCCGGTTCGAGTCCCGATGTTCGAAAAAATTTCACCATCCGATTGTTGGCCGGTATAGTAGGCAAGGTGGTGGTATACGATTTCTACCATCGAAGAATGATGCCATCAGTTTCGACAAACTGCATCTTGAATTCTTCTGAAAGTGCATGCGAGTACTCTTCCTTAACCATCAGCATGATTTTGTGTTGTGAAAAATACGGTCTTGTCCGGATTGTTAAAACACTAAAACGGTCACCAACAGAGTACACAGTCGATAAGTGGAACTGTTAAATTCATGCCAGTACTAACTGAACTTAGTTTAAACATTTGCAACATCGTTGTTTAAATTTTAATTTGATGTCAGACCTAATAATAATCTTCCTGGCTTTACGTCCCACTAACTACTTTTACGTTTTTCAGAGACACCGAGATGTCGGAATTTAGTCCCACAGGCGATCTTTTATGTGCTACTAAATCTACAGACACGAGGCTGACGTATTTGAACACCTTCAAATACCACCGGACTGAGCCAGGATCGAACCTGCCAAGTTGGGGTCAGAAGGCAAGCGCCCCAACCGTCTGAGCCACTCAGCCCGGCAAAAGGTGCAACAAATTGTGTTTGTTTTGCGTCATTATATGTCCCCAAATACATATACTGACCTATCGGTATGAGAATAGCTCTACTTTTGGAAAGGTGTTCCACCTTAATATCCTTTCACTGCTCATCACCAATGACAACAGGTGCAGCAAAGAGATCAAAAGGCGATTAGAGCTTGCCATACAGGCGTTTAGTAATAAGAGACTCCGAAAACCGTAAAAGTAGGTAATGGGACGTAAAACAATTAACATTAGTAATAGGGGAAATCTTTGAATCAGTGCAAATTTAGATTTTAGAATTAGGAAGAAATTTGTGAATTAATTTGTGTGGAATGTGCTAATATATGGCTGTGAATCTGAGACAGTCCGAGATCAGGATTGGAAACGACTGGAAGCGCTTGAGATGTGGGTCTGGACACGAATGCTAAGGACTAAATGGGTTGAAAGGAGAACAAACAAAAGCGTTCTGCAAGAAATTCAATGGAAGATTGGTAACCGCACAGAAAAGAAGAGCTGTATTCGCTGGTCGTATCTTGCGACATAATAACTTTCCTACCAATCTGCTGGAAGGAAAAATCGCGGGGAATGAATGCCGAGGATGACCGAGGAAGAAATTCCTTCAGGAATTTGCACAGATTCTTGATTATGGTTCTTATTATGATATGAAATGAGGTAATGAGGACATAGACAAGGCTTTGCTTTTAGACACTGATGATGGTTGTAATCACAATGGCGTAAGTTGCACTTTCCAAGTTAAAATCATCAATAACCACCATTTCCATCTTGGGTACTGTCTGCTCCAATTGACCGGCTATTGTTAGAGTACGTGTAGCACTCTCAAAGTTTTGTTGTTTATCTCTCTTTCTGTTTCATTATTGAATGAATAGAAAATCTACGAATACGATTTGTATGAAATTTGTCAGTATGTAAGTACGGACAACCGTGATTTCCTCTTTTTGGTTTCATCTCTGTCAGTTTGTTAAGGGCTGAGAAATGACACTTTAACCTCGAGAATACCACTCTTAGCCAGATAAGAGGGAACAGTGAGTTCGCTGACTTCCCTTGTGAAACACCGATATCGCGCCCAGGGCTACTGAACATTTTTCACTACTCACATCGCGCCATATGAGCAGAAATTTCACTTCGTCAGAGAGCCAAGAAATTTTGAAACGTATTATCTTGTGAGCAGATAATCAACACTTTACCTACTAAGTCACTGACAAAGGTTTGCTTTTCAAAATGGTAATTTTTCAGTGCTTAATGTGTATGCGAGTGTCTGCTGTTGGCTACGAAATAGTAAATTACAGTCGCCAATCGACGCGGTAATTTAGAATTATTACGTAATATTTCAGTATTATTCTCAAATTCAAGTTGAAATTTCTGGGCTGAATAATACTAATAATAGTCTACTTGACTTACAGTACAGACTTGACCATTTCTGATGTTTGTCGTAGTTAATGCGGTTCAAATATAGGTTATACCATCAATGTTGCTCTAAATCTATCAGAAATAAAATTAAACTTCGGATAAAGAGCATAAGAATATGAGGTACTTTTGGAATAGTTCTTTCTATTCTACATTCATAATATGCTAAACTCCTTCGGTGAATGGTCGTCGTAGTGGCCTTCAGTTTAGAGGACCCAGGATTCGATTCCCAAGCTGAATGTGAATTTTCGCTGTGTCTGGTTAATTTATATGGTTGGGGACTGGCAATTTGTGTTCGTATTAATATACAGCTCCATATTATTCCCTAAATTCATTTGATACTTCATCTGTAATGGGCAAACCCTAGCTTCTATGAAAAGTCATGAATATAAATAAAAGTTGCTGATCTCTAATTTCCCTTTTTTTGTTTGTGAAGAAGCAACATCGAAGTTACTCTCATCTTATTTACGAAGTTTTATCTTCTTCACGCTGTTTACAATACAATATCTTAGCAATGTTACTGTTAGTAAAAGCAGGATAATAATACCTTTCTACAACAATTGACTTAGTAACATGTTTAATCGCCTTTAAAGTAGCCCTGAAGATGGATTTCAATGGTTTCTCATTTTCACATCAGGCACATGTTGAGGATGTGCCTCAATGAACGCCAGGTCGATTTCTTTCCACTTCTATCCATTTTCTGCCCCATCGTTGCCAATAGACCTGTCTGTGTCGGTGCGACGTAAATCAGATTCTAAACTAATAATAATAAAATGTGAGCAAAGCAAAGCAAAACAAAGCAAAGCATTGTCACCTCCGTACAGGCGATTAAGGCCCTTGGAGTAGTGGAAGATAAAGGCTTCCACCATTGTTAACCTCGGCACGTGATGCGGTAGAGTGGTTAGCTCTACGCCCGGCCGCCTTTGCCCCCAGGTATTAACCTGGTACTCATTTCTGGTGTAGGCTGAGTGAACCTCAGGGCCATATGCACCTCCGGAAGTGGAAATCTCGTTTCTTAAATTTTACGACTTCCTGACTGGGATTCGAACCCACGTCCTTCCGGGCGAACCGAGCACACCTTTACCGTCTCGGCCAGGCAGCCTCTAATAAAATGTGAGACAAGTGAAAAACTAGTTAATCCAAACCGCAGATGAAGAAGGGCTTAAATTTATTTCAGAAATAGGAATGTATCTAGAATTTAAACCACAGAATTCAAATCACAACACAAAATTAGATTTCTTGAAACTTAAAAACAGAAGTAATGCCATTCTTTCCACTTTGATATGCGAGAAGTTTTAGTGTACTATGTCACTGTACTCTATTAATGTACTCTATAGTTCTTTCAATTGCTGCATTAGGCCTAATGATATTGAAGAAGTATTGTTTATTCTTGGACTACAGCTATGAGCGTTCATATCAAATATATGTCCCAAATCTGATCTACATTTTGAGATTAGTGGATACATCTTTATAATGGGCATTTTGTACGTCCTAAAAGGCGTTTCACTATATAACGTACCACTGAAATTTGGCAAGCTTCTATAACCATCCAGTAACTGAGATAATTATTAGAGTGCGATTTAGTTATATTAGTTTAGCTTTAGTTATTAGTTGAGATATTGGGCTGCTCCAAGACTATGAGATAACCTCTTGCATTGTTTTGGAAATCGAAAAAAAAAGTACTTTTGCAGTGAGGAAGTCGCAGCTGTCGAGAGCGCCATGGCACTCTTTTAGAACCACTGTATTACTTTCATTAAAAATAACTGTTAGTCATGTACCAATTTGTCGTAATTCTCATTAATTCTTGGACTGATATGGGCTAAGTTATTTCCATGCTTGCTCTGTGTAAGCTGGTCAGGCGGGATATTGTTTCACTTTCATGGTGCAGGACACTTGCCAAGTACCAGACATATGACTCTCTCACTGCTTGGCAAGACTTGTTCTTTTAGTAGTAGATATACCCCGATAAAATTTACATCGCGTTAATGACTCGCAATTAACATACAGTTATGAGTTTGTAAATGTTTATTTGTTGGCTTATGTATGCGGAGGCCGTAATGCTATTTTGTCTTCAAGGATGTACTGCATTTTTGTTGCTAGTTGCTTCACGCCGCACCGACGCAGATAGGTCTTACGGCGACGACGGGATAGGAAAGGCCAAGGAGTTGGACGAAAGCGGCCGTGGCCTTAATTAAGGCACAGCCCCAGTATTTACCTGGTGTGAAAATGGGAAAACACGGAAAACCATCTGCAGGACTGCTGACAGTGGGATTCGAACCCACCATCTCCCGGATGCAAGCTCACAGCTGCGTGCCCCTAACCGCTCGGCCAACTCGCTCGGTGCTGCTCTTTCGTGGCACGGGCAAGCCTATATTAGGCTGTTAGATGATGCGTAATGTACCAGTGAACTCCTTGCACGTTTCATGTGTTCAAGAATCGAACAGCCACAGCAGATTCATCCGGTATAGCGTCATCAAATTTTCAGATGAACAGAAACGAAACAGTGTTAAAATACCGTAGAATAAACCAATAGAACAACGTGCTGTCGAAGTGTTGGGTCCCAGTAAAGTGACAATATGAGAAATTTGTAAAGAAGACAATGAAGCTGAGGGGTTAGATAAATTAACCCTAGAACGCTTACCGGGGTGACGCGCCATCCCACCGTGTTCTTTTATTGTGTTTTGCGTGGCTGTGCTTGTGCATTGGTCTCTTCCTTTCTCAGTAGTCTCTAATAAAGGCAAGCTGAGTGACACCATAAATGTTGCGTAGGCATACGCTGAGTGTAACTGAATCGAGACGTGTGGTGGGGTTACAAACCACTCCGGTAAGCGTTTACGTATGCGATATATTGTTCACCGCATATAAATGGTCCGTTATTGGACATTATAAATTTTCCTGCTAACTCATTCCTGGTTGCCAGCGTTTCGCCCTCGTGTCCTAGGTTGGGCTCATCAGTTGGTACCTAGCACACCTACCATTTATATTGGTATTATAAATTTACTCATTCGGGACAAATATTTCAGATTCCCTATGGGAATCAACATCTATATCATATGATAGCCAAGCAGGCATCAATTTTTGGTAAAAAGACAAAGTCATAGTGCATTGGCACTGCCGGTGGCTCTAAGTAGCCTACGCAGTGGCCTCCACGGTATGCACTACCCAGCGTCTTGGTAAGTGTGCTAGGTACCAACTGATGAGCCCAACCTGGCACACGAGGGCGAAACGCTGGCTATCAGGAATGAGTTAGCTGGAAAATTTATAATGTCCAATAACGGATCATTTATATTGGTATTATAAATTTACTCATTCGGGACAAATATTTCAGATTCCGTATGGGAATCAACATCTATATCAACATTCCGGTTATTCACAATTGCTTTTGCATCTGAAACTTAATATCTGAGCACCTTATTCAAAGCCCATTTACTGCCAGATAAATTTTGAATTTCAGAGCACGTAAAAATGATTTTAATGTAGACTTTTCTCTGTCTGTTCTGTGGTATTAATTCATTGTCCTTCGAAATACGCATCTGTCAAAATCATCAAAGCTTCTCTTAAATTTTCGTTCTTTTTTATTGGGAATACTAAATGGCTTTCCCTTTTGGAAAAACTTCTGTCTTTCCTTTACCATTACTTTAACACTGCTACTGAAATACTTTTAGCCTGAGAAACATGCTGTTCATTTAAGGAGATTTTCACGGTTTTCCTGTTTGAGATAGTTGAACACATTACACACTATTTCACCACTTTGTTGAAGAACTTTACTACCACCCAACTTTCTAACACGGATGCTACACTCACCTTCCAAACTTTCATTGCTACTACATATTCAGCACGAGGTTTTCACACTACAGGTTCATCAACACTGTCCTTCACACTGTTGACTTACAGCGCATCTCGTTGTTTGCATCTTGCTACATCTTCTGACGAGTAGATGTGGACCAATTAATTGTCCGCCATGTTCTCCTGATATAATCCCAGTGGACCTTTTCCCCGTGGGAGTCTATCCGACTGCTATGGATGTTGCAACAGCTCTTTGTGCTCTAATTGTGGCCACCCGGAAGACAGTTCGTACTACGCATATGAACCCACAGAAATGTTTAAAACTCAATACAAAGACAACCAGTGGCCTGTATTAAGGCACGGTGTGGACTGTTTGGACATTTCTTAGTTATAACATGTCAACAAAGATTTATGCAGTGCAATATCATTCATGACACATGGTAACAATATTGGAACTGTAACAGTGTGATTTGTTGGAGTGCACTACGAAGAAAGTTTGATATATCGTGAAGCATTTTCGGACCCATGTTGTTATAACACTTTTTTCTTGTATCTAAATGAAGAGCTAATTTGTTAAATGTTGTCAGAGGTTTCAATACACACTGTATTGTAGATGGGTATAAATTATTTTAGGTGCACATGTATAGAATGAATTGGTTTGGCAGTATATTTTTGTGTTAGCAATGGATGTAATTTTTACTAACACAGTTGTTTGTGGGTAATTATTTGTTTTATTTAACAAGTTCTCTGTGATTAAAAGTCCCATTACACTTTCATTCAGCTACAGGTTATAAAGATTTAATTGTATAATGGGATTGTCCAAAACACCTGTGCTTCGCCACCTAAAAGGTAATGGCTAAACTGGTAATTTGATACGGAATACAAACAGTGCTATTCAGAGCAGCTTTAATACTTGGCTTCACTCGTATAGCCTGTGGGGGCATGATTCTGTCTAGTTGAAACTTACGGTGCACCTGGCCACACTTTACAATTGTTGAGTGAACATCTACAACCTGGAGGACATCCAACTCCAAGCTAATCAGATAATTAACGCATACAAACTCTCTCGCTATTCCAACCGTGAAACGCTGTATGTTATACTATCAACGAATACCGTACAGAACCATTAAATTACTAAATTAAAGTAAATAAGTAGCTTATTAGCTTGCGTACAAATATAGTATATGTGGACGAGATATTAAATACATAACAAAAATTACCAATCAGCAACCGAATCCACACACTTTGGATATTATGTCCGATGCTCTCCCGATTCATATATGGTTGCCTCGGCCCTTCTTGTTCTGTTGGGCAGGATCTGTTCACGATAAGACGTAATAAGCTGATATTGTATTTCAGTATAATGCTGTTGTGAAAGCGAAACGTTCAAAATAACTAGATTGCTCCATGTTACACTTCAGGTACATTTATGTGCAGAAATATCATTATACCTCTCTTAAAAATATATATATTTAAATAAAACTTAAGGATGTCAGTTCACTAAATGTCATGGATAAGGTCAAGGAAAAGTCATATATGTTTCCTGCGGTCATTTTACGTGATATATGAAAAATAACTCTGAATGATGGATCCCTGACCCTTTTAAAGCGATTTTATGTTCCATATAAATGCATATTTTGGTAGTATTTATTTCCTTGGTCGTATTTTGCTCATTGTTGTGATATAAGGTCATATTTGGTCATATTTTGATTATTTTTATTTAAATTGACGGGTCGTACGTCCAGATGATTGACTGATATGGCCTTGTGACAGTACTCAACGTGGTTTAACTGTGTTGATACTGCTACACGGCCGAATGCAACGTGAAATTGCAGTCGTAACTAACTCCCGAGGGCACGCAGCTCTATGTGTATGAATGATGTACTCACGATGGCTTCCTCCCGGGTGAAATATTCCGTAGGTAAAATAGTCCTCCATTCGGATCTCCGGGTGGGAACTACACGAGAGGGGGCGATCAATCTGGGGACTAACATTCTGAGAGTTGTTGTCGTAGCTTAGAAAATCTGAAAAGGGAGATGAATAGACTAAAGTTAGATGTAGCTGATATAAGTGAAGTACGTTGGCAGGAAGAACAGGAATTTTGGTCTGGCGACTACAGACTTATCAACACAAAATCAAACAGGGAAAATGCAGGAGTTGGTTCAATAATAAATAAGAAAATAGGGCAGCGGGTAAGCGACTACTACCAGCATAGTGAAATAATTATTGTCGTCAAGATAGACACCAAACCAATGCCCACCACAACTGTGTAGATCTATATGCCTACTAAGGCAGTGGATGTTGAGGACATCGAAATAATATATGAAGAGAGACAAGATTTAATACAATACGTAAACAGTGACGAGAATCTAATTATGGTGGGAGACTAGAATGCAGTGGCAGGCCAAGGAAAATAACGTAATACAATATGAGATACAATAGATGAATTCTGCACTGTTCATAATTTATTCCTTGCTAATACTTGGTTCAAACACAAACGACGGCTGTATACGTGGGCGAGGCCGGAGACACTGGAAGCTATCAAATAGACTTCATTATGGTTAGGCAGAGATTCAGAAACAAGGTGATGGATTGCAAAATTTTTCCAGCAGCAGACGTGGAATCTTACCACAACTTGTTGGTCATGAAATGCCATATGAAGTTGAAGAAATTGCAGAAAGCATGGAATGCAAGGAGATGGGATATAGACAAGTTGAAATAAAAGAGCGTGAGGGATTGTTTCAAGGAACATGTTGAACAAGGACTAAATGAAAAGGCTGAAGGAAACACAATAGAGGAAGAGTGGATAGTCATGAGAAATGAAATCAGTAGGGCTGTTGAAGAAATGTTAGGAAGGGAGAAAATATCAACTAATGATCAGTGGATAACTCAAGATATACTAGACCTGACTGATGAAAGACGAAAATACAAGAATGCTAGAAATCAAGAGAGCACAAGAGAATACAGGCGATTAATGAAGTGGATAGAAAGTGCAAGGTGGCTAAGGATGAATGGCTGAAGGAGAAGCGAAAGGATGTTGAAGGTTGTATGGTCCTACGAAAGGTAGATGCTGCACACAGGAAAATCAAGGAATCCTTTGGAGAAAGGAAGTCTAGGTGTATGAATATTAATAGCTCAGACGGAAAGCCACTTCTAGGGAAGGAAAGAAAAGCAGAAAGATGGCAGGAACATATCCAACAGTTATATCAAGCTAAAGACGTAGATTATTTGGTTCTGGAACAAGAAGAGTCTGTTAATGCTGGTGAAATGGGGGACCTAATTTTAAGGTCAGAGTTTAACAGAGCTGTGAGCAACCTAAATAGGAACAAGGCACCGGGAATTGATGACATTCCCTCTGAATTACTGACTGCCTTAGGAGAAACCAGCAAGGCAAGGTTATTCCATTTAGTGTGTAAGATGTATGAGACAGGAGAAGTCCCATCCGATTTTCGGCAGAATGTTGTTATACCTATTCCAAAGAAAGCTGATGCTGACAGGTGTGAAAACTATCGCACCATTAGTTTAGTATCTTATGCCTGCAAAATTTTAACACGTATTGTTTACAGAAGATTGGAACAAAGTTGAATCTTAGTTGGTAGAAGTTCAATTTGGCTTCAGTTAATGTAGGAACACGTGAAGCAATCTTGATTTTACGTCTGATCTTAGAGGATCGAATCAAGAAGGACAACCCACGTACATGGCATTCGAAGATCTAGGAAAATGCATTCGATAATGTTGATTAGACCATGCTATTTAAGATTCTGAAGGTGATTGGGATTAGATACCGAGAAAGAAGAATTATCTATAAGCTGTATAAAAATCAGTCTGCAGTGGTAAGAATCGTGGGCTTTGAAAAAGAAGCAGAAATAGAAAAAGGAGTAGGGCAAGCCAGCAGTCTGCACACCCTTCTTTTCATTGTTTACATAGAACAGCCAGTGTAGGAAATCAAAGAGGAATTTGGAAAGGGAAACATAATCCAGGCAGAAAAAATCAAAACCTTGAGATATGTTGATGCTATTGTTATTTTATCTGACACTGTAGAAGATCTCTAGAAATTGCTGAATGGTATGGACGAAATCTTGGGTAAGGAGTACAAGATGAAAATTAAAAAAAAAAAACTCCCGTTAAATAGCGCAGCGACAGCAGGAGAATGCCCGCACTTCGCAGTTCAGGTCCGTGCTTAGAACGCCTATTAACTGTTGATCTGTCACTGCAACTGTTTTCGAGTTGTGAAGTGCTACTTCGGGGTATAATTCTCATAATGTATCTACATGTGTACACAGTAGTGGAAAAGGTATTTATGTGTGATAATTATGTGAAAATAGTCTTGCGGGGAAATCGTTAGGCGATTTGTAACACAATTTCCAGGTATACACCCTCCACATGGAGAGACCGTGTGGAAAATCATAAACTAATTTACAGTAATTGGTTCTTTACTCGATAAGAACCAAAGTGTTAAAAAACGTGTACTTAAAGTAACCTCTGCCATGTGACCTTGCCGCAGTGGGGAGGCTTACGAGTTCCAATGTAGCAGATAACCGAGCCGCAGGTGCAACCATATCGGATGGGTATCTGTTGAGGGACTGAACTAACGAATGGTTCAGGTGAGTATCAGCCTTTCGGAAGTTGTAAGACGGCAGTCTAGATGATTGACTTATTTGTTCTTGTTATAATATTCAACATGGCTTAGCTGTGTTGATACTACCACACGGCCGAAAGCAACGGGAAACTACAGACGTAACCAACTTCCGAGGACATGCAGCTCTCTTTGTATGAATGATGTACTGATAATGGCTTCCTCCAGAGTAAAATATTTCGTAGGTAAAATAGTTCCCCATTCGGATTTCCGGGTGGGGAAAACACGAGAGGGGGCGATCATCAGGATGATGGATACTGACATTCTGCGAGTCGGAGCGTGGAATGTTAGAAGCTTGAATCGTTGTGGTAGGTTAGAGAATCTGAGTAGGGAGATGGCTAGACTATAGATGCAGTTTGTATAAGTGAAGTACGTTGTCAGGGAGAACAGGATTTTTGGTCAGGAGACTACAGATTTATCAACACAAAATCATACACGGGAAATACAGGAGTTGATTTAATAATAATAAAATAGGGCAGCGGATAAGCTAGTACGACCAGAATAGTGAAAGGATTATTATTGTCAAAATAGACACCAAACCAATGCCCACCAAAATAGTGCAGGTCTATATGGCTACTAGTACAGCGTATGATGAGGAAATCGAAAGAACACACGAAGAGATACAAGATTTAATACAACATGTAAAACGTGACGAGAATCTAATTGTGAAGGGAGACTGGAATGCAGTGGCAGGTCAAGGAAGAGAAGGTAATACAGTAGGAGAATTCTAATTGGGACAAACGAAAGAAAGAGAAATTCGGCTGGTTGAAATCTGCAATTCCTTGCTGATACTCGCCAAACATCACAAACGACGGCTGTATAAATGAATGAAACCTGGAGTCACTGTACGGTATCAAATATACTTCATTATAATTCGACAGAGATTCCGAAACAAGGTGATGGATTGCAAAACATTCCCAGGAGCAGACGTGGACTCTGAACACAACTTGTTGGCCATGAAATGCAATTTGAAGTTGAAGAAATTGAAGAAAGGAAGGATTTCAAGGAGATGGGATGTAGACAAGTTGAAAGAAGACAGTGCGAAGAATTGCTTCGAGGAATATGTTGTACACGGACTAAATGAAAAGGCTGAGGGAAACACAATAGAGGAAGAATGGACAGTCGTGAAAAATGAAGTCAGTAGAGCTGCTTAAGGAATATTACGAAGGAAGGAACAACTAAGAATCAATTGATAATTCAGGAGATACTAGACAAGATTGATCAATTACGAAAATACAAGAATGCAAGGAATGTTGAGAACAGGAAAGAACACAGGCGATTCAAGAATGAAGTGGATAGAAAGTACTAGATAGCTAAGGAAGACTGGCTGAAGGAGAAGTACAAAGATGTTGAAGGTTGTATGGTCTTAGGAAAGGTAGATGCTGCATACAGGAAATCAAGGAAACCTTTCGAGAAAGGAAATATAGGGGTATATTAAGAGCTCAGATGGATAACCCCTTCTAGGGAAAGGATAAAATGCAGAAGGATGGTAGGAACCTATCGAACAGTTGTATAAAGGTAAAGACGTAGATAATTTGTTTCTGGAACAAGAAAAGGCTGTTGAAGCTGATGAAATGGAAGTCCTAATTTGGAGGTCACAGTTCGACAGAGCTGTGAGAGACCTAAACAGGAACGAGGCACATGGAATTGATGACATTCCCTATGAATTACTGACTGCCCTAGGAGAAACTAGCATCGAAAGGTTATACCATCTAGTTTGTAAGGTATATGAGACAGGAGAAGTGCTATCCGATTTCCGGCAGAACATTATTATACCCGTTCCCTTGAAAGCCGGTGCATGCAAGTGTTAACACTACCGCACCATTAGTTTAGTACATCATGATTGCAAAATTTTAACACGTATTTCTTACAGAAGAATAGAAAGACAAGATGAGACTAAGTAGTTAAAAGATCATTTTGCTTTCAGAAGAACGGTAGGAACACGGGAAGCATCTTGGGTTTACGCCTGATCTTAGAGAATCGAATTAAGAAGAATAAGCCCACGTAGATGGCGTTCATAGATCCAGAAAAGGCATTCGATGATGTTGATTGGACCAAAGCTATTTAATATTCTGAAGGTGATTGGGATCAGACACCGAGAACGAAGATCCAGAGAGAAATAGCCTCAATTGCGGAAGACGGACTTATGGGTGTTAATCGGGATTTCCTAAGACGATGCCAGAAATGTGTGGATGAAGGAGAACATTTCCAACATCTCCTGTCATAAGGTACGAACTTATTTTCTTAGTTCTTAATTACTAAATTTCTTAATTCTTATTTTCTTAATTTTAATTGTTATTTCATGTCATGCATGGGTAATGTGAGCGAAGTGCTGCCCGTTTTGCTATGCCGCGGAACGGGAAGTGATGAGTCAACGGAAGACAGAAAATCTGGGCGCGCCTGACGACCAAGCGATGAGAGAAACTCACTCTTATTATTATTATTATTATTATTATTATTATTATTATTATTATTATTATTATTATTATTATTATTATTATTATTATTATTATTATTATTATTATTATTATATCTATTTAGGAAGGGTAGTGCCGGTAACATAATGGGCTGACTCGCCCTAAGCAAGGAGTCACCCTCTTGATTATGAAACTATAGGTACATATATCTACAAATAGGCCTATTTACAACAGAAATAATTACAACATATACATTCATACCATAAATATGCACTGATAATATTACTAAACAACTTCTTATCTTACCGTTTTGGGAATCTGTTCTTCAGTATTACTGGAACTGTGGCCTGAAACTTCATGCTGTTTGGCGTAACTCAGAGGAAGAGTCGTTCCAAGTCGTTCCTAGAAGGTTTATCACAATGTGGCAGGTGCTCGGCTTTCTGTAGTTCAACAGCTGTGCAAGCTTTTCGGAATAACAGCAGTACATGATATTACTATTGGGACTGTGATGGCTGATTCTAGATTCTACAGGCGTTGCATTTCTATTGCCAGTTCTGTCTATTTCAATATCTTTGTGGCTGGAGGTGTTTGGACAATCAATTTCTATAAGGGATGCGGATCCTTTTGATTTATCGATTAGAATAATATCTGGCTTTTGTTGCTGAGTGTGACTTGGGTTATGACTTCTCGGTCCCATAGAAGTTTGTAGAAAGAGTTTTCGAGAACGGGTGGAGGTGTGTATTTCTAATATGCCGTTGATGACTGAAGAAATCCACATTTTACAGAAAGTTTCTGGTGAATGATTTTAGCTGCCTGATAATGTCGGTGCTTATAATCAGTGTTGGCCAAGTGTGGGCAGCCGGCGATGACGTGCTGTGTACTCTCTGTTGTTCTGGAACAGTGGCGGCAGTTTATATAGTTTCGTGTAGCAATTACTTGACCTTGGACGGCCAGAACAAATCCTTCTGTATATGGGAAAAGACCAGAGTAGGTCAGCCAAGCGTGCGACGCAGGTCGGTCGATATGCGGCTGATCCAGTTCGTGGGGATATTTCTCGTGAAGAGATTTTCGATTCACGTGGCCATATTAATCTCCTTTGTAGGTGGGGTAGAAACAGGCATTCCCGGAGACGCCAGATTGAGAGGTGTATAGTTTCTATCAGCTCTGGGAACAGCGTGATGAAGACACGATGTTTCAGCTCTCGAGTGGAAATAGTCTCTTAGATTTGATATCAGATTGTTGTGTATATTGACAATGATCTCGGAAGTGTAAGACGTTCGGTTGCATTTAGGATGATGCATATGGTGCCGGGTGAGTGAAACTGCTATTTTCGTTTGTAACTACTGAAGTTTTTTTTGCAGCGGTACGGCGTACGTATTGCCCGCTTTGGTAAGATGTTTAGATGTTAGTTTTGATGATACTACTGTACTTTGTTGAGGCGTGTTATGTATTGCTGTATGACATTTCTATTGATGTCGGCATGTTTTAAAGGTAGCATAGTGGGTTAAATGCCATTGCGAACCATAATGGACTCAATGAGTCCCCATGGAGGATCCCTCGTCGTATTGGTATGGGTCTTGTTGAAACACTGCTGTTTCTCAGAGAAACGTGAGGTGAGATGTTCCAGTCTGCCAATGAATGATTGAGGGGTCTACTTCATATAGTTCCAGAACATGCATGAGCCAAGTGTGTGGTACTGAATCAAAGGCCTTTTGACAGTCATTGAAGCACGTGCATAGGTTCCTGGATTTACGGTGTGCTTGTTCGAGGACCACAGTGTCAATAACCAGTTGCTCCTTGCACCCCTTGGTATTGTTCTTGCAACCCTTTTGCTCCTCGGCAATGATGCGGTTTTCCTTGCAGTGTATTAGAATTCTGTTGACTGTTATAGATGTACTGTAAATATCTTATTTATAGTAGATAGACGTGTTATAGGCCGATACTTCGCTGAATTTTGCAGATCTTCGTCTTTTGGTTTCAGGAATGTGATTCTTATTCTTATTCTTATTCTTATTCTTATTCTTATTCTTATTCTTATTCTTATTCTTATTCTTATTCTTATTCTTATTCTTATTCTTATTCTTATTCTTATTCTTATTCTTATTCTTATTCTTATTCTTATTCTTATTCTTATTCTTGCAGGATGAGTGACTCAGATTATTGAGGCGCTGGCCTTCTGATCCCAACTTGCACTTTCGATCCTGGCTCAGTCGGACAGTATTTAAACGTTCTCAAGTACGTCATCCTCGTATCGGTACATTTACTGGCACGTAAAAGAACTCCTGTGGGACAAAATTCCGAAACCTCGGTATCTCTGAAAACCATAAAATTAGTTAGGGTGACCTAAAATCAGTAACATTTATTATTATAGTTCTGATCGTTTTTGCCACGACCTGTAGTTACTGGACTGCGTACACCATGCACTTTCCGCAGTAATTCAGTCCTTGCCCTGTAGATGACTCCAAAGATTGACATTTCAAGGAACTCAACGAGTCTCTTTTCTGTACTGACTGTCGTAAAAGAAACTGAAACTATGAAAGCACTCGTCCGGAATAGCTGCGATGGAAGGATCAGTGATCGAGTTCGGAAGACTATTACATTTTCACCTCTTTCATCTTAGAATCAGATAATATGCTAAGTACAATGGCTTGCGTTCTACTGGAATATTAGCTTGACCTTTTAAGGGAGCTCTGTGGGGGACGACGACAGAGATTTAGACGATCATAACTGGATCCTAATGCATGCTGGAATTGAATTTATAAGCGTTATTTATTGACCTCTGGTATTGCATAATGCCGGTCCCATGGTGTAGGGGTAGCGTGTCTGCCTCATGCCCGGAGGCCCCGGGTTCGATTCCCGGCAAGGTCAGGGATTTTTCTCTTGACGTGAGGGCTGGTTCGGGGTCTATTCAGCCTACATGATTAGAACTGAGGAGCTACAGTATCTGATGGTGAGATGGTGGCCCTGGTCTCGAGAGCCCAGAATAATTGCCGAGAGGATGTGTCGTGCTGACCACACGACCCGTCGTAATCTGCAGGCCTTCGGACGAAGCAGCGGTTGCTTGGCAGCCAAGGCCATTTCAAGGACATAAGTGCCGTGTTTTTTTTTGTATTGTCTAATGCCAGCATCTTTCAAAATCATCTCTAGTTACATGGTCATTACCTGTCAGTTTTCACTTTTCAACGTGATTTTAATTTTAAAGAATTATCTCTAGAGTATCTAATAATGATGGAATGCCCATACTAACTGAGCAGGATTCTTAAGCAATGGTGGGCTAGGGTAAGACTAGGACGGTACAGCTCTAGCATTTGCCTCGTGTGAAAATGGGAAAACACTGAAAATCATCTTCAAGGCTGCCGTCAGTGGGGTTAAAACCCAGCATCTCCGGAATGCAAGATCATAGCTACATGATTGTTATTCGCGCAGAAATTTCACTTGGTAATACAATATTATTATTAATTATTTATTATTGCTATTATTAATATTATTTTCAAGAGCTTGATTGAATGGTTGGCGTAATGACCTTCAGTTCAGAGGTTCTTGGGTAATTTTCCAACCTCATCTAGTTAACAGCTACACATACCAATTGAATACATTCCTACACATAGCGTTGACTTCCAAAAAAGGCATCTGGCCGTAAAAAAAGGCCAACATCGCGTGTACGACCCCCAGCATTGTTAAAAATAAAATTGTTGTAATAAAACTACAGCAGACTTTACAATTCTCGCAGAATGCTGCTGATGTCCTCGTTAATTAAGGACGCAAATGGAACTGCCAAGACTACTAGTACGAATACCAGTGAATAACGCCCGCCAATTGGGCTCGACGGTCCGAACACACTGCCGCATGTGAAGAAAATGTTAACCTTGGACGAGTATTGCATTAACATTGGTATTCTATAATGATTCCACATTTCGAAACTGAGCACCATGATATTTTTTTAAACTAAAAGCTGATTACCATTATATAGGAAACTAGCAACTAAACACTTTGTTGAGGGTATTTTTTCTGTTCAATTGTAGCAGTCAGTAACGCTATCTAATGAAAGTGAGTGGCAGCAGAAGAGACTGAACATACGGGAATAAATGATTAATTCTTAAGATCCCTTTGAAGATCAGTCCTAGAGTGTCGGCCTCTGCATCTGTGTCCAAAAACCTTACGTTCAAAATCCACTGTGGTACCATTTCCTCGGTTATTTTACGTCTGAGTTTGTTCTGTCAAAGAAGGTGTCATGATATGAAATATCCACCATGAAGTTCAAAGTAAGTTTTATTGAATAAATATATACTACTACTACTACT